>NW_017215301.1:0-14017 GCF_001704415.2 Capra hircus
GCTGACATGGATCTTGGCGTACTTCTGGAGTCTCCAAGAGTCCTCGGCTCGAGTGGGGTCATGCACGTGCGCTTTCCTCCTGAGCGGTAGCAGCAGTGTCACGCTTCCCTTCTCGTGGATCAAGGAATCTGTGGCTTTCCCTGGAGTCTTTCCCATGAGGCTTTCCCACAGGGCTATTCACTTGCCACCATGGTGTGAGTCGATCCTCGGCGTGAAAGTCGAACCAGTGCAGGGAAAAACAGGAACCTCCTTCCCCACAGTAGGGGATACACTGTCCCCTTGGCGGGTGTCTCCAGGGCACTCGCGCTGGGGGGTTGCCCGCGGAGGTGCGGGCCTCAGGCTCCACGTGAGAAAAGCCCCAAATGGCATTAGCTGCCAGTCCAGACGCTGGCCCCTCAGGTCTCTGGCCGGAGCCTTTGGGCTCCAGGCAACTCAAAGCCCTCGGGGTGGCACTCTGGGACTGCTGTAGGGAAAGGACGCCAAGAGCCCATGGAGGAGTTGGGGAGGGGGCATGGGAAACGGTGGCGAGGACAGCGAGGCATCTAGGTGGAGGCGCTGGAGAGAGCGTCTGGTGTCCCGGAATGCCTCGGAGGAGCCAGCGGGGGACAGTCGAGGCCCAGGGACCTGTGGAATGTGAAAAGGCGGGAAATCCAGAGCAAGGCAGGCTGGGAAAGGGGGCGTTGGTGGCCAATTCAAAGGACCTTGGGCGTTTCCTGGGCGGTGAGCTCCCTTGGCACTGCTGAGGGCCCCTGATTGATCCACCCGGGGTTGATCCCACCCCCCCGCTGCGAGGGAGGGCCACAAACCAAAGCGCGCGAACTGCCCGCCCACCCCAACGGGGATCTTGGCGGTCCAGGGCTCAGCCGTGCCCGGGAAAAGCCCACTCGCTCCACGGGACTCCGTCCAGGGTCTCTGCTTGGAAAGAGGCCAGGGGCGACGCCCACCATCTACCCACCCAAACCCTATTGACGTCAATGGTGGCGGAGACGCCTCCCCGTTCTCCAGAGTCCTAAGCTGCTGGGTCCCGCCCCTCGGCCAGCAGTCTGCAGCGTGCCCGTGTGCCTCTCCCACCATGGCTTTTCGGCTCCTCCAGCACCTCAAGCGGTACGTTTGCCCTCGGTCCCTGTGGTCGGATCACATCTCAGGGGATTTGCGGGTGGCCTGGGCAAGGGCTCTCGCCAATGTGTTGACCCCCTCCACCCGAGAACGGCTGGGACCCATCGGCCAGGCCCGGGGTTCCGAGGCGTCAGGTGTGCCCAAATTCGGAGGGCGTGGCATCGTTCGTTCATCTTGCTCCTTTGGCACACACATGGCTTCTCCGTTCTCTTTTCTGGAAGACAGTGTTGTTTCAGGGGCGTGCTGCGGGGGGCGGGGGCCGGGGTTGCGGGGTGGTGGGAGCGGGTGCTGTGCTGGGATGAGGCCCTTTATCCTCACATCTTCCTGTGGGAATGGGAGTCGGGGAGCTCTGTGGCCTTGCTGCCTTCAGTGGCTTCCTCTGCACAGGGGCCTAGTGGCTTCTGCCTTTTGTCAGGCGTTACGGGGTTTGGGCTTCGCTTTGGTGCCTTGGCCTTTGCCTTGGCCTGGGCCTTGCCCTTGCCCTTGCCCTTGCCTTGGTCTTGGGCTTGGCCTTGCCCTGCCCTTGAAGTTGAACTTGACCTTGACCTTGAACTTGACCTTGACTTGACTTTGAACTTGAAATTGGCCTTGACCTTGACCTTGACCTTGAACTTGACCTTGACCTTGAACCTTGAACTTCAACTTGAACTTGAACTTGACCTTGAACTTGAACTTGACTTGAACTTGAAACTTGACTTGACCTTGACCTTGACTTGACTTTGAACTTGACCTTGACCTTGACTTGAACCTTTGACCTTGAAACTTGAACTTGAACTTGAACTTTTGACCTTGAAACTTGACTTTTGACCTCTTTGAAGTTGACCTTGAACTTGAACTTGACTTGACCTTGACCTTGACTTGACTTGTTGAACTTGAACTTTTGACCACCAACAACGGGAGACCTCGAGATTTGCTCAGAGCACCGGAGGTCCAGAAGCAGGGCCCTGTATCTCCCTTCCCTTTGTGATCATTGCAAAGACATTCCTAGCTGATAGCGGGAGTGCCCCTGAAGAAGCAAGCAGTGGGAGTGTGTTTGACACGACTGTGTGCCTTCCTGGCCTCATCTCCACAAGGGGCCTTTCCTCTCGAAGTAGGCCCGTCCCCTCACTGCCAAAGGGTGGAGCCAAGCTCTCGCTCTGTCAGAGGTACAAAAACAGCAATTGAATGGGTTTTCAAGCTCTTGCTAGGCTGCACCCTTTCAGGGCCCACTTTACTGAAACAGGTGCTCTGTGGCCCCTGGTTGGGTATGCAGGTTCACAAACAGGGTGAGATCCTGTCCAAGCCAAGAATTTTCCTGAAAGACCTAGGCTCACTAGAGCTCTCCTCCAGAGCAAAGGGGATAGAGGAGATGTATGGAGGAGTCTTTGCCTTTCCCTGTGAGTGTGGGGCTAGTCCCTACGGCCCCAAGCTCAGGGATAACTGCCTCTAAGAAAGGAATGGCAAGAAGCGCTATTCTTGGAGGTTGGGACAGGGAGTTCGCAGCATGTGGGGAAAGAAAGACTTCTTCGGGGAAGAAGAGGCAACCACCGGGGGTGTGTTTGCAAGCCTCTATTTGGAAGGAACAGGTTTGCTTATACAACTCAAGACCTCCAGATCTGCTCAGAGGACTGAAGTTCCAGAGACAGGGCCATGTATCTCCCCTTCCCTTTGAGATCCTTGCCAAAGACATTCCTAGCAGATCGTGGGAGTGCCCATGAAGAAGCAAGCACGGGAGTGTGCTTGACATCACTGGCTGCCTACCTGGGCCTCAGCTCCTCAAGGGGCCTTTCTCTCCTGGTAGGCCCTATGTCCCCTTTGGGAGAGGTGGTGCCCTCTTCCCTCCACACTGCAAAGGGTGGAGGTGGAGCAAACTCGTTCTCCCGAGGTTAAAAAAAAAGACAAATTGGATGGATTTTTAAGCTCTTGCTATGCTGCACCCCTCCAGGACCCACTCGAGCAAAACAGGTGCCCTGTGGCCCCTAGGTCGGGTATGCAGGTTCACACACTGGGTGGATCCCGTCAAAGCCAAGAATTTTCCTGACAGACCTAGGCTCACTAGAGCTCTCCTCCAGAGGAAAGGGGACAGAAAAGACGTGTGTGTGGAGGTGGCTCTGCCTTTCCAGGTCCCAATCTCAGGGATAACTGCCCCTAAGAAAGGAACTGCTGCTGCTGCTGCTGCTAAGTTGCTTCAGTCGTGTTCGACTCTGTGCGACGCCATAGACGGTAGCCCACTAGGCTCCCCCGTCCCTGGATTCTCCAGGCAAGAACAGTAAGTGGTTGCCATTGCTCTCCAATGCATGAAAGTGAAAATGAAAGTGCAGTCGCTCAGTCGTGTCCGACCCTCAGCGACCCACGGACTGCAGCCTACCAGGCTTCTCCGTCCATAGGATTTTCTGAAAAGGAACTGCAAGACGCGCCTTTTCCTAGGAGGCTGGGAAAGGGAGTTCGCAGGATGTGGGGAAAGAGATCCTCCTTCGAGGAAGAATAGGCGGCCACTTGTTTTGTGTTGCAAACCTCTATTTGGAAGGAACAGGTTAGCTTATACAAAGGGAGACCTCCAGATCTGCTCAGAGGACCGAAGTTGCAGAGGCAGGTCGGTGTATTTTCCCTTCATTTTGCGATCCTTGCAAAGACATTCCTTGCTGATAGATATTCAGCAAGGGCCTTTGAGACTGTTGTTTTCTTTCCTAGGTTCAAAGATTCCTTCAGTTCCTAATATAGATATCCTAGAAATTATCTGACATCCCGTGAAAATCTGATATGTCCTGGTCAAATGCTGTCAGTTATAATTCCAGTTATCATATAAAGCATTTCAAGTCGCAGCAGTGACCAGATTACATTGTCAATTTCTATTTAATCAGGTTTTAACCATGTCTTCTATGATTTCACACTGATGCCTTTACAGAAATACTGCTACTTCAAGATATATGGAATATACATTTTTTAAGCTTACCGATAATTTGTTTGTTTGTTTGTTTGTCTTCTGGTAAGCTGGTACCAGATGGAATTTAGTCTCCTCTCTAGGTTAAGAGAACAAAGTTTTCTTAGAATGCAATTTTTGATAACAGACTATGAGTTTCTTTACCTTTCATTGATTTATAATTGTTTTCATCATCTGTTTGTTTACTTCGGTAAAGCAAATAAGCCTTATTTAAGATTTTGGTACATGTAGGATGGACTAAGCTTTCCCCACTCTTGCAAGTTCCCTTAACCCTTCAGATTCTTCTCGTGGGACAAAGATCTCACTTTCCTCCAGAGGGACAATCCAAGCTTTTTATTAGTTGATCTGCCCCTGACATCAGAGTCAATTTGAGCATGAGTTGGCCTATAATTTAGGCATGAAACTATGACTACATAAAGAAAAGGTGACTTTATGATTCAGGGATGGCCATGATATGCCTTGCACTTCAGAGAAAATGGGTTAAAATGATTTTTTTTTCTTTCAAAACTGCACAGCCAGTTCTTTCAGCATATGCAATTGAAAACATCTAGTCATTAGGTCAGTTTTTCATTCCAATCCCAAAGAAAGGCAATGACAAAGAATATTCAAGCTGCTGCACAATTGCACTCATCTCACACACTAGTAAAGTAATGCTCAAAATTCTCCAAGTTCACATGAACTGTGAACTTCCAAATGTTCAAGAGGGATTTAAAACATGCAGAGAAACCAGAGATCAAACTGCCAACATCCACTGGATCATTGAAAAAGCAAGAGAGTTCCAGAAAAAAAGACATCTATTTCTGCTTTATTGACTATGCCAAATGCCTTTGACTGTGTGGATCACAATAAACTGGGAAAAATTCTGAAAGAGATGGGAATACCAGACCACCTGACCTGTCTCTTGAGAAACCTGTATGCAGTCAGGAAGAAACAGTTCGAACTGGACATGGAACAACAGACTGGTTCTAAATAGGAAAAGGAATATGTCAAGGCAGTGTATTGTCACCCTGCTTATTTAACTTATATGCAGAGTACATCATGAGAAACACTGGGCTGGAGGAAGCACACGCTGGAATCCAGATTGCTGGGAGAAATATCAAGAATCTCAGATATGCAGATGACACCACCCTTATGGCAGAAAGTGAAGAAGAACTAAAGAGTCTCCTGATGAAAGTGAAAGAGGAGAGTGAAAAAGTTAGCTTAAAGCTCAGCATTCAGAAAACTAAAATCATTGCATCCAGTCTCATCACTTCATGGCAAATAGATGGGAACACATTGGAAACAGCAGCAGACTATTTTGGGGGGCTTGGAAATCACTGCAGGTGATGGCTGCCTCCATGAACTTAAAACATATTTATGACTTGGAAGAAAAGTGATGACCAAACTAGACAGCATATTAAAAAGCCGAGACGTTGCTTTGCCAACAAAGATCCATCAGTCAAGGCTATGGTTTTTCCATATGTCATGGATGGATATGAAAGATGTACTATAAAGAAAGTGACAGCTGAAAATTAGGATGCTTTTGAACTGTGGTGTTGGAAGAAGATGCTTGTAGGTCGCTTAGACTACAAGGAGACGCAACCACTCCATCCTAAAGGAAATCAGGTCTGAATATAGATTGGAAGGACTAATACTGAACCTGAAACTCCAATACTTTGGCCACTTGATGTGAAGAGCTGACTCACTTGGAAGTTGCTTTGATTTGCCTGTGAGTGTGGGAGCCCTCCCTGGGCAAAGGGCCTCAGGGGTCATTGCCACTGAATCACGACCTCCAAGCAAGCGCATTCCAGCTGTGTGACATTCAGGAAGCAGGAGACTGGGAAAACTATCTTCCTTAGAGGAAGGAAAGTCATCCACAGAGAGTGTGTTTTTCAGGCCTCTCTTTGCAGCAAGTGTTTTGCTTCTCAGACATCAGAGCTGGCAGGCTTGCTCTGAGGGCCTCAATTGCAGAGTCAGGGCTGTGTGTCTCACTGCACTTTCCAAGCATTGCAGACACATTCCTAGGTTGGAGCAGTGCTTCCCATGAGAAAGAAGCCTCGGGAGTGTGTTTGAGGCGGGCTGAGTGCCATGCTAGGGTCACCTAGTCGAGGGCACCTTGCACATCCAATGGGCCCCAGGCGAGTAGCTATGGACCGGCCCTTCGGTTGAGATATCCCAAAGCAGGGAACAAAGCCAGCTCTGTCAGAAGGAGGAAAACAGCAATGGGATGGATTTTCAAGCAGTTGCTAAGTCACACCACGTTAGGGCTCCCCGGGAAAGAAATGCGAATTTTGGCCTCTAGGCCCAGTATCCAGATGTGTGCACAGATATTTTCCCCACAGGATCCAAGAATGTTCCAGACAGACCTAAGCTCACTAGCTCTCTCCTGCAGAGGAAATGAAATATTGTTGCTGAACCACGAAAAGATGCTGGGATTCTTGGCTTATGGAGGAGAAGAATTCAATCCAGGGCCCAAGACGAGGCTTGATTGCTCAGAGCTTTTGTGCAATAGAGTTTTATTAAAGTATAAAGGAGATAGAGAAAGCTTCTGACAGAGACATCACAAGGGGCAGAAAACGTACCCCCTTGCTAGTGTTAGTAATGGAGTTATATACTCTCCAATAAGTTATGACGAACAAAAGAATGTCTGGAGGTTGTAAAGACTCACTAGACCTACTCCCATAATTTACATTTTAAGATAACAGGATTAGCCAGAAGGTTTTTTTCCAGAGACCGTCCTCAAGAAGGATGCATGATTGTTATATAATCCTAAGGAATGTAGAGGGAAAAACAGTTTGTCCTTTCTTCCTCCTTGAGAATTCTAGACCCCTCTCTCCTTGGGGGACCCTTGAACTTCTTAGAAACCTGCCTTGGCAATGACTCTCTCAGAAACATGATTGAACCAGCCGTTTGGAGCTTCCTTTGACTTTCCCTGGGAGGGAGGGAGCCCTCCCTGAGCACAGGGCCTCAGGGGCCATGGCCAATGAAAAAGAATCTCCCAGCAAGTGCTTTTCAGCCCCTGTGTGACTCTCAGCCCACAGGAGGCTGAGAAAACTCTCTTCCTTGGAGGAAGGAAAGGCAGCCCAAGAGTGTGTTTTCAGGCCTGTATCTTGCAGCAAGTGTTTGGCTTGTTAGACAGAAGACCTGCAGGCCTGTTCCAACAGACTCAATTCCAGAATCAGGGCCTTGTGTCTCCCTGCAGTTTCCTGGCCTTGCAAACACATTCCTAGTTGAGAGCAGTCCTGCCCATGGGGACTGCTGCGGGAGTGTGTCTGAGGGGGGCCAGGTGTCATGCTGGGGTCACCTGGTCGAGGGCACCTTGCACCTCCAATGGACCCCAGGCAAGGAGTTGCAGGCCACCACCTTGCTTCTGAAATCCCCAAAATGGGGAGCAAAGCTCGCTCTGTCAGAGGGAAGAAAACAGCAACAGGATGGATTTTCAAGCAGTTGCTAGGCTGTACTGCGTTAGGGCTCCAAGGAAGGAAAATGCGAATTTTAGCCCCTACGACTGGTATCCAGGTGGGCTCCCAGGATGATTTCCCCGCAGGATCCAAGAACGTTCCAGACAGACCTGGGCTCACTAGCTCCCTCCTGCAGAGGAAATATGATAGAACAGCTGTTTGGAGGTTGCTTTGACTTCCCCTGGGAGGGTAGGATCCCTCCCTGGGTGCAGGGCCTCAGGGGCCATTGCCGCTGAGAAATGCCCTCTAAGCCAGACCTTTCCAGCCTTGTATGACTCAGCACGGAGGAGACTGGAAAAGCTCTCTTCCTTGGAGGAAGGAAAGGCAGCCCCAGAGAGTGTGTTTTCACACCTGTATCTTGCAGCAAGTGTTTGGCGTCTCAGACGTCAGACCTCCAGGCCTGCTCCAACGGCCTCAGTTCCAGAGTCAGGGCCGTGTGTTTCCCTGCATTTTCTGAGCCTTGGGAACACATTCCTAGGTCAGAACAGTCCTGCCCATGGGGAAGGAGGCTGCGGGAGTGTGTCTGAGGGGGTCGGGTGCCATGCTGGTGTCCAATAGACCCGGTACCTCCAATAGACCCCAGGACAACAGCGGTGGGGCTCCCCCTGGCTTCCGAAATGCCAAAGCGAGAAGCAAAGCTAGCTCTATCAGAAGGAAGAAAAGAGCAATCGGATGGATGTTCAGGCTGTTGCTGGGCCGCACCACTTCAGGGTCCCCCCCGAGAGGAACAGGCGCCCTGTGGCCCCTAGGTCCGATATGCAGGTTAACACACAGGGTGTGTCCCCATAGGAGCCAAGAATTTTCCTGACAGATCTAGGCTCACTAGAGCTCTCCTACAGGGCAAAAGGGGTAGAACAGACTGTGGATGTGACTCTGCCTTTCCCAGCGAGCATGGGGCCCTCCCTACGGCCCCGGGCTCCAGGGAAAATTGTCCCTGAAAAATGACCTCCAAGAAGCGCTTTTCCAGCAGGCTGGGATGCAGAGTTCACAGGATGCGGGGAAAGTGATCGTCCTTCAGGGAAGAAGAGGCAGCCACCCAGTGTGTGTTTGCAAGCCTGTATTTGGAAGAAACTGGTTAGCTCCTTCAAGGGGAGACCTCCAGGTCTGCTCAGAGGACCGAAATTCCAGAGGCAGCACCATGCATCTCCCCTGTCCTTTCTGAGCCTTGGAAAGACATTCCTAGCTTATAGCGGTATTGCTCATGAAGAAGCAGGATGCAGGAATGTGTCAGACATGACTGGGTGCCTTCCTGGGTTCAGCTCCGTGAGGGGCATTTCCACTCAGAGTAGGTCCCATGCCTCCTTGGGGAGGAAGTGGGGCCCGCTTGCCTCCAAATTGCCAAAGGCTGGAACAAAGCTAGTTCTATCAGAGGTAAGAAAAGAGCAATTGGATGGATGTGGAAGCTGTTGCTGGGCCGCACTGCTTCAGGCCCCCCACCCCTCCGCCCCCGAGAGAAACAGGCGCCCTGTGGCCCCTAGGTCCTGGATGCAGTTTCACACATAGAATGTGTCCCCATAGGAGCCAAGAATTTTCCTGACAGACCTAGGCTCACTAGAGCTCTCCTACAGAGCAAAGGGGATGGGACAGATGTGTGGCTGTGGCTCTGCCTTTCCCTGGGAGTGTGGAGCCGCTCCCTATGGCCCCGGGCTCCAGGGGAAATTGCCCCTGAATAATGACCTCCAAGAAGCGCTTTTCCAACTGGCTGAGACGTGGAGTTCTCAGGATGCAGGGAAAGCGAGTGTCCTTCGGGGAAGCAAAGGCAGTCACCTGTTATCATGACTTACTAGAATAGTAGGTACCTTCTCCGGTTGGGCAGAGGCCTTCCCTACCTGATCTGAAAAAGAAAATGAAGTAGCTCGCTGATTTGAGAAATAATTCCCAGACTTGGGTTTCCAACCAGTATAGAATCCGACAATGGCCCTGTCTTTGTAGCCGCGTTAATTAACAGGTATGTGAAGCTCTAAATATCAGTGGAAATTACATACAGCATATAGGCCCCAGTGTTCTGGAATGATGGAAAGAAACAACCAAACTCTTGAAGAGACACTTTCAAAATGGATCATAGAGACTGACTGTACATGGATGGGCTTGCTTCCGGCAGACTTACTCATATTACGGGTAACCGCACGTTCCCACAGTTGTTGTCCTTATGAAATTTTCTATGGGAGACCCCCTCCCACAGTGAGGCAGGTGTTAGCAGATTTGCCACAAGTAAGGGGGTGGGATTTCACAGCAGATGGAACAATTAGGTAAGGTAATAAATCAGGTAACTAAGTTTGTATAAAAAAGAATATCATTCCCCCTTGAGGAACAGATTCATGAATTTGTGCTCAGTGATCAGGTGTGGCTCAATGACTGGAAACACAATTCCTTGGCCTGACATCGGAAAGGTCCTTATACTGTTGTTTTAGCCACAATTCTGAAAGAGATGGGAATACCAGACCACCTAACCTGCCTCTTGAGAAATCTGGATGAAGGTCAGGAAGCAACAGTTAGAGCAGGACATGGAACAACAGACTGGTTCCAAAAAGGAAAAGGAGTATGTCAAGGCTGTATATTGTCACCCTGTTTATTTAACTTATATGCAGAGTACATCATGAAACATGCTGGGATGGAAGATACATGAACTGGAATCAAGATTGCCGGTAGAAATATCAATCAACTTAGATATGCAGATGACACCACCATTATGGCAGAACGTGAAGAGGAAAGGGTATGTCGGGGAACTTCTTGAGTTGCAGCAAGGGTGTGAAGGACCCTTTGGAAGTTCCAGAGGTTAGGTGTGGTTAGTCTCGAGATGCCTCAGCAGAAATGGGCCTCATGTCGCCTGGAACGGAGAGGCTCCTGGATATTTCCGAGTTTCAGCAGGTGCTCTCCTTGTGTGGAGTCGGGGCCGGAAGCTGAGGATTCCTCTCCAGTGCTGACATGGATTTTGGGGTACTTCTGGAGTCTCCACAAGGGAGTCAGGCCTCGTCTCGAGTGGGGGCATGAGCGTGCCATTTCCTCCCATGCTGTAGCAGCAGTGTCACGGTTCCCCTTGCGTGGACCAAGGGATCTGTGGCTTTCCCTCGAGTCTTTCCCACGAGGCTTTCCCACAGGGCTGTCCCACGTGTCACGGTGGTGTGAGTCGATCCTCGGCATGAAAGCCGAGGCAGTGCAGGGAAAACAGGTTCCTGTGGAACGGACTGACACATCTGGGGGAGTCTTGGAATGGTGGCACGACCCTGCAGTTCCTCTCCCCTTTCCTTTGGAGAGCGCCACCTTGAGATGCGATGGGAATGCCGGGAATTCTTTTCCGAACAAGCAGGGAAAGGATCCCTCATCTCGAGGTACGAGCCGGAAACGGAGCTCCTCAGGATGTGGCCGGGACCATCCTGCTTCCTCTTGAGTGGAGACGGGTGTGTCGGGGAACTTCTTGAGTTGCAGCTTGACTGTGAAAGACTCTTTGGAAGTTCCAGAGGTCAAGTGTGATTAGCCTCGAGACACCTCAGTGGAAACTGGCCTCATCTCGCCTGCAGGGGAGAACCTCCTGTATTTTACCGAGTTTCGGCAGGTGCTCTCGACTTACGACGGGGACTTCAGGGACCCGGTCTGTTGGCCTCAGGAAAGGCCAGTCCCCATGCGAGTTGCTTGGGGGCCTCTCAGGATTCCTCTCCCGTCGATGCAGGGGCCTAAGATCTTGTGTGGAGTCGGTGCCGGAACCTGAGGATTCCTCTCCAGTGCTGACAGGGATCTTGGGGTACTTCTGGAGTCTCCCCAGGAAATCATTCTGCATCTCGAGTGGGGGCATGCACATGCGATTTCCTCCCGAGCTGTAGCAGCAGTGTCACGCTTCTCTTCGCGTGGATCAAGGGATCTGTGGCTTTCCCTCGAGGGTTTCCCACAGGGCTGTCCCACGTGCCACCGTGGTGTGAGTCGATCCTCAGCTTGAAAGTCGAGACAGTGCAGGGAAAACAGGTTTCCCTGGAATGGACTGAGACATCTGGGGGACTCTGGGAATGGTGGCACGACCCTGGAGTTCCTCTCGCCTTTCCTGTGGAGAGCGCCTCCTCTTGAGATGCGACCGGAACGCCAGGAATTCTTTCTCGACCACGCAGGGAAAGGATCCCGCCTCTCGAGCTACGGGGCGGAAACGGGGCTCCTCTGGATGTTGGCGGGGTTCTCGTGCTTCCTCTTGAGTGGAGACGGGTATGTCGGGGAACTTCTTGAGTTGCAGCAAGGGTGTGAAGGACCCTTTGGAAGTTCGAGACGTTCGATGTGATTAAGCCTCGAGACGTCTCAGCGGAAATGGGCCTCATCTCGCCTGGAGGGGAGAACCTCCTGGACTTTGTCGAGTTGCCGCAGTTGCTCTTTACTTACGACGGGGACCTCAGGGACCCGCTCTGGTGGCCTCAGGAAAGGCCAGTCCCCATGCGAGTTGCTCGGGGGCCTCTCGGGATTCCTCTCCCGTCGATGCCGGGGCCTAAGATCTTGTGTGGAGTCGGTGCCGGAACCTGAGCATTCCTCTCCAGTGCTGACATGGATCTTGGAGTATTTCTGGAGTCTTCCCAGGGGAGTCAGTCCTCGTCTCGAGTGGGGTCATGCACCTGCCCTTTCCTCCCGAGCTGTAGCAGCAGTGTCCCGCTTCCCTTCGCGTGGATCAAGGGATCTGTGGCTTTCCCTCGAGGCTTTCCCACGAGGCTTTCCCACAGGGCTGTCCCACGTGCCACCGTGGTGTGAGTCGATCCTCGGCTTGAAAGTCGAGGCAGTGGAGGGGAAAAAGGTTTCCCATGGAATGGACTGAGATATCTGGGGGACTCTGGGAATGGTGGCACGACCCTGGAGTTCCTCTTGCCTTTCCTGTGGAGAGCGCCTCCTCTTGAGATGCGACGGGAACGCCGGGAATTCTTTCCCGACCACGCAGGGAAAGGATCACTCCTCTCGAGCTAGGAGACGGAAACGGGGCTCCTCTGGATGTGGGCGGGACTCTCATGCTTCCTCTCGAGTGGAGCCGGGTATGTCAGGGAACTATTTCAGTTTCAGCAAGGGTGTGAAGGACCCTTTGGAAGTTCCAGAGGTTAGGTGTGATTAGCCTCGAGACACCTCAGCGGAAATGGGCCTCATCTCGACTGGAGGGAGAACCTCCTGAATTTTCTCGAGTTGCAGTAGTGCTCTCGACTTACGACGGGGACCTCAGTGACGCCGCTCTGGTGGCCTCAGGAAAGGCCAGTCCCCATGCGAGTTGCTCGGGGGCCTCTCGGGATTCCTCTCCTCGTTGATGCTGCGGGCCTAAGACCTTGTGTGTAGAAAGTGCTGGAAGCTGAGGATTCCTCACTATTGCTGACATGGATCTTGGGGTACTTCTGGAGTCTCCCCAGGGAAGTCAGTCCTCGTCTCGAGTGGGGGCATGCACGTGCGCTTTCCTCCCGAGCTGTTTCAGCAGTGTCACGCTTTCCATTCACGTGGATTAAGGAATCTGTGGCTTTCCCTCGAAGGCTTTCCCACGAAGGCTTTCCCACGAGGCTTTCCCACAGGGCTGTCCCACGTGCCACCGTGGTGCTGAGTCGATCCTCGGCTGAAAGTCGAGTCCAGTGCAGGGAAAACAGGTTTCCCTGGAATGGAATGAGACATCTGGGGGACTGTGGGAATGGTGGCACGATCCTGGAGTTCCTCTCGCCATTCCTGTGGAGAGCGCCTTCCTCTTGAGATGCCGACGGAAACGCGGAATTCTTCCCGACCACGCAGGAAAGGATCCCTCCTCTCGAGCTAGGAGGCGAAACGGGGCTCCTCTGGATGTGGGCGGGACTCTCGTGCTTCCTCTCGAGTGGAGACGGGTATGTCGGGGAACTTCTTGAGTTGCAGCAAGGGTGTGAAGGACCCTTTGGAAGTTCCAGATGTTAGATGTGATTAGCCTCGAGACGCCTCACGCGGAAATGGGCCTCATCTCGCCTGGAGGGGAGAACCTCCTGGATTTTCTCGAGTTGCGGCAGGTGCTCTCGACTTACGACGGGGACCTCAGGGACCCGCTCTGGTAGGCCTCAGGAAAGGCCAGTCCCCATGCGAGTTGGCTCGGGCCTCTCCGGGATTCCTCTCCCGTCGATGCCGGGGCCTAAGACCTTGTGTGGAGTCGGTGCGGAACCTGAGGATTCCTCTCCAGTGCTGACATGGATCTTGGGGTACTTCTGGAGTCTCCCAGGGGAGTCAGTCCTCGTCTCGAGTGGGGCATGCACGTGCGCTTTCCTCCGAGCTGTAGCAGCAGTGTCACGCTTCCCTTCGCGTGGATCAAGGGATCTGTGGCTTTCCCCTCGAGGCTTTCCCACGAGGCTTTCCCACAGGGCTGTCCACGTGCCACCGTGGTGTGAGTCGATCCTCGGCTTGAAAGTCGAGGCAGTGCAGGGAAAACAGGTTTCCCTGGAATGGACTGAGACATCTGGGGACTCTGGGAATGGTGGCACGACCCTGGAGTTCCTCTCGCCTTTCCTGTGGAGAGCGCCTCCTCTTGAGATGCGACGGGAACGCCGGAATTCTTTCCCGACACGCAGGGAAAGGATCCCTCCTCTCG
>NW_017215302.1:0-14014 GCF_001704415.2 Capra hircus
CCGGAACCTGAGGATTCCTCTCCAGTGCTGACATGGATCTTAGGGTACTTCTGGAATCTCCCCAGGGGAGTCAGTCCTCGTCTCGAGGGGCATGCACGTGCGCTTTCCTCCCGAGCTGTAGCAGCAGTGTCACGCTTCCCTTCGCGGGAACAAGGGATCTGTGGCATTCCCTCGAGGCTTTCCCACGAGGCTTTCCACGAGGCTTTCCTGCAGGGCTGTCCCACGTGCCACCGTGTGTGAGTCGATCCTCGGCTTTAAGTCGAGGCAGTCCAGGGAAACAGGTTTCCCTGGAATGGACTGAGACATCTGGGGGACTCTGGGAGTGGTGGCATGACCTGGAGTTCCTCTGGCCTTTCCTGTGGAGAGCGCCTCCTCTTGAGATGCGACGGGAACGCCGGGAATTCTTTCCCGACCACGCAGGGAAAGGATCCCTCCTCTCGAGCTAGGAAGCGGAAAGGGCTCCTAAGGATGAGGGCGGACTCTCGAGCTTCCTCTCGAGTGGAGACGGTATGTCGGGGAACTTCTTGAGTTGCCAGCAAGGGTGTGAAGGACCCTTTGAAAGTTCCAGAGATTAGGTGTGATAAGCCTCGAGACTCCTCAGCGGAAATGGGCCTCATCTCGCTTGGAGGGGATAACCTCCTGGATTTTCTCGAGTTGCCGCAGGTGCTCTCGGCTTACGGGACCTCAGGGACCCGCTCTAGTGCCCTCAGGAAAGGCCCGTCCCCATGCGAGTTGCTCGTGCGCCTCTAGCGATTCCCTCTCCCGTCTATGCCGGGGCCTGAGACCTTGTGTGGAGTCGGTGCCGGAACCTGAGGATTCCTCTCCAGTTCTGACATGGATCTTGGGGTACTTCTGGAGTCTCCCAGGGGAGTCAGTCCTCGTCGCGAGTGTGGCGTGCCCGTGCGCTTTCCTCCCGAGCTATAGCAGCAGTGTCACGCTTCCCTTTGCGTGGATCCAGGGATCTGTGGCTTTCTCTGTAGGCTTTCCCAAAAGGCTTTCCCACTAGGCTTTTCACAGGGCTGTCCCACGTGCCACCGAGGTCTGAGTCGATCCTCGGCTTGAAAGTCGAGGCATTGCGGGAAAAGAGGTTTCCCTGGAATCGACTGAGACATCTGGGGGCTCTGGGAATGGTGGCACGACCCTGAGTTCCTCTCGCCTTTCCTGTGGAGAGCGCCTCTTCTTGAGATGCGACGGGAACGCCGGAAATTCTTTCCCGAGCACGCAGGGAAAGGATCCCTCCTCTCGAGCTATGAGGCTGAAACGGGCTCTTCTGGTTGTGGCGGACTCTCGTGCTTCCTTTCGAGTGGAAACGGGTATGTCGGGAACTTCTTGAGTTGCAGCAAGGGTGTGAAGGGCCTTTGGAAGTTCCAGAGGTTAGGTGTGATTAACCTCGAGATGCCTCAGCGCAAATGGATCTCATCTCGCCTGGGGGAGAACCTCCTGGATTTTCTCGAGTTGCGCCAGGTGCTCTCAACTTACGACGGGGACCTCAGGGACCCGCTTTGGTGTCCTCAGGAAAGGCCAGTCACCATGCGAGTTGCTCGGAAGCCTCTCGTGATGTCTCTCCCTCTCCAGTGCTGTCTTGGATCTTGACTGGCCTTTCCTGAGGCCACCAGAGCGGGTCCCTGCGGTCCCCGTCGTAAGTCGAGAGCACCTGCCGCAACTCGAGAAAATCAAGGATTTCTCCCCTCCAGGCAAAATGAAGCCTATTTCCGCTGACACAT
The DNA here is from genome assembly GCF_001704415.2 of Capra hircus. Classification (NCBI taxonomy): domain Eukaryota; kingdom Metazoa; phylum Chordata; class Mammalia; order Artiodactyla; family Bovidae; genus Capra; species Capra hircus. The sequence goes on from NW_017215302.1 coordinate 1,725, forward strand.
CTCAAGGCTAAGCACACTTAAACTCTGGAACTTCCAAAGGGTCCTTCACACCCTTGCTGCAAATCAAGAAGTTCCCCGACATACCCATCTCCACTCAAGAGGAAGCACGATAGTTCCGCCCACATCCAGAGGAGCCCCGTTTCCGCCTCATAGCTCGAGAGGAGGGATCCTTTCCCTGGAGGTCGGGAAAGAATTCCCGGCGTTCCCGTCCCATCTCAAGAGGAGGCGCTCTTCACAGGAAAGGCGAGAGGAACTCCAGGGACATGCCACCATTCTCCGAGTCCCCCAGATGTCTCAGTCCATTCCAGGGAAACCTGTTTCCCCGCTCTGACTCGACTTTCAAGCGAGGATCGACTCACACCACTGTGGCACGTGGGACAGCCCTGTGGCAAAGCCTCGTGGGAAAGCCTCGTGGGAAAGCCTCGAGGGAAAGCCGCAGATCCTTGATCCACGCGAAGGGAAGCGCGACACTGCTGCTACAGCTGGGGAGGAAAGCGCACGTGCATGCCCTCAACCGAGACGAGGACTGACTCCCCTGGGGAGACTCCAGCAGTACACCAAGATCCATGTCAGCACTGGAGAGGAATCCTCAGGTTACAGCACCGACTCTACGTAAGGTCTGAGGCCCCGGCATCGACGGAGAGGAATCCGGAGAGTGCCCCGAGCAACTCGCATGGGGACTGGAATTTCCTGAGGCCACCAGAGCGGTCCCTGAGGTCCCCATCGTAAGTCGAGAGCACCTGCAGCAACTCTAGAATATCCAGGAGTTTCTCCCCTCCAGGCGAGATGAGGCCCATTTCCATTGAGGCATCTCGGGGCTAATCACACCTAACCTCTAGAACTGCCAAAGGTCCTTCTCACCCTTGCTGCAACTCAAGAAGTTCCCCAACCTGCCCGTCTCCACTCGAGAGGAAGCACGAGAGTCTCTCCCACATGAGGAGGACCCCGTTTCCACCTCATAGCTGGAAAGAAGGGATGCTTTCCCTGCGTGGTCGGGAAAGAATTTCCGGCATTCCCGTCGCATCTCAAGAGTAGGCGCTCTCCCACAGAAAAGGCGAGAGGAACTCCAGGGTCGTGCCACCATTCCCAGAATTCCCTCAGATTCTCAGTCCATTCCAGGAAACTTGTTTTCCCTGCACTGCTCGACTTTCAAGCCGAGATCAACTCACACCACGTGGCACGTGGGACAGCCCTGTGGAAGCCTCGTGGAAAAGGCCTCGAGGAAAGCCTTCAGGAAAGCCACTGATACCATGATCCAATCGCCAAGAAGTGTGACACTGCTGCTTACAGCTCGGGAGGAAAGCGCACGTGCATGCCCCCACTCGAGACGAGGACTGACTCCCCTGGGAGACTTCAGAAGTACCCCAAGATCCATGTCAGCACTGTTAGGAAACCTCAGGTTCCGGCACCGACTCCACACAAAGTCTTAGGCCCCGGCATCGACGGGAGAGGAATCCCCGAGAGGCCCCGAGCAACTTGCATGGGGACTGTCCTTTCCTGAGTCCACCAGAGCGGGTCCCTGAGGTCCCTGTCGTAAGTCGAGAGCACCTGCCGCAACTCGAGAAAATTCAGGAGTTTCTCCCCTCCAGGCGAGATGAGGCCCATTTCCACTGAGGCATCTCGACGCTAATCACACCTAACCTCTGAACTTGCAAAGCGTCCTTCACACCCTTCCTGCAACTCAAGAAGTTCCCCACATACCCGTCGACACTCGAGAGAAGTACGAGAGTCCCGCCCACATCCAGAGGAGCCCCGTTTCGCCTCCTAGCTCGAGAGGAGGGATCCTTTCCCTGCTTGGGGGAAAGAATTCCGGCGTTCCCGTTGCATCTCAAGAGGTGGTGCTCTCCACAGAAAGGCGAGAGGAAGTCCAGGTCGTGACACCATTCCCAGAGTCCCCAGATGTCTCAGTCCATTCCAGGCGAAACCTGTTTCCCTGCACTGCCTCGACTTTCAAGCCCAGGGTCGACTTTCACCACGGTGGCCACGTGGGACAGCCCTGTGGAAAGCCTCGTGGGAAAGTCTCGTGGGAAAGCCTCGAGGGAAAGCCACAGATCCCTTGATCCACGCGAAGGAAGCGTGACACTGCTGCTACAGCTCGCGGAGGAAAGCACACGTGCATGCCCCACTCGAGACGAGGACTGACTCCCCTGGGGAGACTCCAGAAGTACCCCAAGATCCATGTCAGCACTGGAGAGGAATCCTCTGTTCTGCACCGACTCCAAACAAGGTCTTAGCCCAGGCATCGACGGAGAGGAAACCTGAGAGGCCCACCGTGCAACTCGCATGGGACTGCATTTCCTCAGGCCAACAGAGCGGTTCCCTGAGTCCCCGCATAGTCGAGAGCACCTGCCGCAACTGAGAAAATCCAGTGGTTGTCCCTTCCAGAAGATGGGCCCATTTCCGCTGGGCGTCTCGAGGCTAATCACACCTAAGCTCTGGAATTTCCAAAGGATCCTTCACACCCTTGCTTGGCAACTCAAGAAAGTTCCACGACATACCCGTCTCCACTCGAGAGGAGGCAACGAGAGTCCCGCCCACATCCAGAGATCCCCGTTTCTGACTCATACTCGAGAGGAGGATCCTTTCCCAGCGTGATAGCGAAAGAATTCTCGGAGTCACTCTCCACAGGAAAGGCGAGAGAACTCCCTGTCATGCCACCATTCCAGAGTCCCCCAGATGTCTCAGTCAATTCCAGGAAATCCTGTTTTCCCTGCACTGCCTCGACTTCCAAGCTGGGGATCAACTCACACCATGGTGGTACGTGGGACAGCCCTGTGGAAAGCCTCGGTAGAAAGCCTCGAGGGAAAGCCACAGATCGCCTTGATTCACGCGCAGGAAGCGTGACACTGCTGCTACAGCTCGGGAGAAAGCGCACGTGCATGCCCCCACTCGAGACAGGACTGACTTCCCTCGGGAGACCTCCAGTAGTACCCCAAGATCCATGTCAGCACTGGAGAGGAATCCTCAGGTTCCGGCACCGACTCCGTACAAGGTCTCAGACCCCGGCATCAACGGGAGAGGAATCCCAAGAGGCCATCGAACAACTCGCATGGAGCCTGGCCTTTCCTCAGGACACCGGAGAGGGTTCCTGAGGTCCCCCGTCGTAATTCTAGAGCACCTGCCACACTCGAGAAAATCCAGGAAGTTCTCCCTCCAGGCGAGATGAGGCCCATTTCCACTGAGGCGTCTCGAGGCTAATAACACCTAACCTCTGGAACTTCCAAAGAGTCTTTCACAGTCATGCTGCAACTCAAGAAGTTCCCCGACATACCCGTCTCCACTCAAGAGGAAGCACGAGTGTCCCGGCCACATCCAGAGGAGCTCCGTTTCCGGCTCGTAGCTCGAGATGAGCGATCCTTTCCCTGATTGGTCGGGAAAGAATTCCCGGCATTCCCATCGCATCTCAAGAGGAGGCGCTCTCCAAAGGAAAGGGGAGAGAACTGCAGGGTCGTGCCACCATTCCGAGACTCACCCAGATGTCTCAGTCCATTCCACAGGAACCTGTTTTCCCTGCACTGCCTTGGCCTTCATGCCGAGGATCGACTCACACCACCGTCACACGTGGGACAGACCTGTTGGAAAGCCTAGTGGAAAGACTCGAGGGAAAGCCACAGATCCCTTGGTCCAGGCATGGGAAGCGTGACACTGCTGCTACAGCATGGAGAAAGGGCACGCTCATGCCCCCACTCGAGACGAGGCCTGACTCCCTTGTGGAGACTCGAGAAGTACCACAAAATCCATGTCAGCACTGGAGAGGAATCCTCAGCTTCCGGCCCCGACTCCACACAAGGTCTTAGGCCCCGGCATCGACGGAGAGGAATCACGAGAGGCCCCCTAGCAACACGCATGATGACTGGCGTTTCCTGCGGCCGCCAGAGCGGTCCCTGAAGTCCCCGTCGTAACTCGAGAGCACCTGCTGAAACTCGGGAATATCCAGGAGCCTCTCCATTCCAGGCGACATGAGGCCCATTTCCGCTGAGGCATCTCGGAGACTAACCACACCTAACCTCTGGAACTTCCAAAGGGTCCTTCACACCCTTGCTGCAACTCAAGAAGTTCCCCGACATACCCGTTCCTCTTCACATTCAGCCATAATGGTGGTGTCATCTGCATATCTAAGTTTATTGATATTTCTACCGGCAATCTTGATTCCAGCTCATGTATCTTCCATCCCAGCATTTTTCATGATGTACTCTGCATAGAAGTTAAATAAACAGGGTGACAATATACAGCCTTTGCATACTCCTTTTCCTTTTTGGAACCAGTCTGTTGTTCCATGTCCTACTCTAACTGTTGCTTCCTGACCTTCATCCAGATTTCTCAAGAGGCAGGTTAGGTGGTCTGGTATTCCCATCTCTTTCAGAATTGTGGCTAAAACAACAGTATAAGACCTTTCCGATGTCAGGCCAAGGAATTGTGTTCCAGTCATTGAGCCACACCTGATCACTGAGCACAAATTCATGAATCTGTTCCTCAAGGGGGAATGATATTCTTTTTTATACAAACTTAGTTACCTGATTTATTACCTTACCTAATTGTTCCATCTGCTGTGAAATCCCACCCCTTACTTGTGGCAAATCTGCTAACACCTGCCTCACTGTGGGAGGGGTCTCCATAGAAAATTTCATAAGGACAACAACTATGGGAACGTGCAGTTACCCGTAATATGAGTAAGTCTGCCGGAAGCAAGCCCATCCATGTACAGTCAGTCTCTATGATCCATTTTGAAAGTGTCTCTTCAAGAGTTTGGTTGTTTCTTTCCACCATTCCAGAACACTGGGCCTATATGCTGTATGTAATTTCCACTGATATTTAGAGCTTCACATACCTGTTAATTAACGCGGCTGCAAAGACAGGGCCATTGTCGGATTCTATACTGGTTGGAAACCCAAGTCTGGGAATTATTTCTCAAATCAGCGAGCTACTTCGTTTTCTTTTTCAGATCAGGTAGGGAAGGCCTCTGCCCAACCGGAGAAGTACCTACTATTCTAGTAAGTCTATGATAACAGTGACTGCCTTTGCTTCCCCGAAGGACACTCGCTTTCCCTGTATCCTGAGAACTCCACGTCTCAGCCAGTTGGAAAAGCGCTTCTTGGAGGTCATTATTCAGGGCAATTTCCCCTGGAGCCCGGGCCATAGGGAGCGGCTCCACACTCCCAGGGAAAGGCAGAGCCACAGCCACACATCTGTCCCATCCCCTTTGCTCTGTAGAGAGCTCTAGTGAGCCTAGGTCTGTCAGGAAAATTCTTGGCTCCTATGGGACACATTCTATGTGTGAAACTGCATCCAGGACCTAGGGGCCACAGGGCGCCTGTTTCTCTCGGGGCAGAGGGTGGGGGGCCTGAAGCAGTGCGGCCCAGCAACAGCTTCCACATCCATCCAATTGCTCTTTTCTTACCTCTGATAGAACTAGCTTTGTTCCAGCCTTTGGCAATTTGGAGGCAAGCGGGCCCCACTTCCTCCCCAAGGAGGCATGGGACCTACTTTGAGTGGAAAGGCCCCTCACGGAGCTGAACCCAGGAAGGCACCCAGTCATGTCTGACACATTCCTGCATCCTGCTTCTTCATGAGCAATACCGCTATAAGCTAGGAATGTCTTTCCAAGCTCAGAAAGGACAGGGGAGATGCATGGTGCTGCCTCTGGAATTTCGGTCCTCTGAGCAGACCTGGAGGTCTCCCCTTGAAGAAGCTAACCAGTTTCTTCCAAATACAGGCTTGCAAACACACACTGGTGGCTGCCTCTTCTTCCCTGTAGGACGATCACTTTCCCCGCATCCTGTGAACTCTGCATCACAGCCTGCTGGAAAAGCGCTTCTTGGAGGTCATTTTTCAGGGACAATTTTCCCTGGAGCCCGGGCCATAGGGAGGGCCCCATGCTCGCTGGAAAGGCAGAGTCACATCCACAGTCTGTTCTACCCCTTTTGCCCTGTAGGAGAGCTCTAGTGAGCCTAGGTCTGTCAGGAAAATTCTTGGCTCCTATGGGGACACACCCTGTGTGTTAACCTGCATATCGGACCTAGGGGCCACAGGCGCCTGTTCCTCTCGGGGGGACCCTGAAGTGGTGCGGCCCAGCAACAGCCTGAACATCCATCCGATTGCTCTTTTCTTCCTTCTGATAGAGCTAGCTTTGCTTCTCGCTTTGGCATTTCGGAAGCCAGGGGAGCCCCACCGCTGTTGTCCTGGGGTCTATTGGAGGTACCGGGTCTATTGGACCCCAGCATGGCACTCGACCCCCTCAGACACACTCCCGCAGCCTCCTTCCCCATGGGCAGGACTGTTCTGACCTAGGAATGTGTTCCCAAGGCTCAGAAAATGCAGGGAGACACACGGCCCTGACTCTGGAACTGAGGCCGTTGGAGCAGGCCTGGAGGTCTGACGTCTGAGACGCCAAACACTTGCTGCAAGATACAGGTGTGAAAACACACTCTCTGGGCTGCCTTTCCTTCCTCCAAGGAAGAGAGCTTTTCCAGTCTCCTCCGTGCTGAGTCATACAAGGCTGCAAAGGTCTGCTTAGAGGGCATTTCTCAGCGGCAATGGCCCCTGAGCCCTGCACCCAGGGAGGGATCCTACCCTCCCAGGGGAAGTCAAAGCAACCTCCAAACAGCTGTTCTCTCATGTTTCCTCTGCAGGAGGGAGCTAGTGAGCCCAGGTCTGTCTGGAACGTTCTTGGATCCTGCGGGGAAATCATCCTGGGAGCCCACCTGGATACCAGTCGTAGGGCTAAAATTCGCATTTTCCTTCCTTGGAGCCCTAACGCAGTACAGCCTAGCAACTGCTTGAAAATCCATCCTGTTGCTGTTTTCTTCCCTCTGACAGAGCGAGCTTTGCTCCCCCATTTGGGATTTCAGAAGCAAGGTGGTGGCCTGCAACTCCTTGCCTGGGGTCCATTGGAGGTGCAAGGTGCCCTCGACCAGGTGACCCCAGCATGACACCTGCCCCCTCAGACACACTCCCGCAGCCTGCTTCCCCATGGGCAGGACTGCTCTCACCTAGGAATGTGTTTGCAAGGCCAGGAAACTGCAGGGAGACACAAGACCCTGATTCTGGCATTGAGTCTGTTGGAACAGGCCTGCAGGTCTTCTGTCTAACAAGCCAAACACTTGCTGCAAGATACAGGCCTGAAAACACACTCTTGGGCTGCCTTTCCTTCCTCCAAGGAAGAGAGTTTCTCAGACTCCTGTGGGCTGAGAGCCACACAGGGCTGAAAAGCACTTGCTGGGAGATTCTTTTCATTGGCCATGGCCCCTGAGGCCCTGTGCTCAGGGAGGGCTCCCTCCCTCCCAGGGAAAGTCAAAGGAAGCTCCAAACGGCTGTTCAATCATGTTCTGAGAGAGTCATTGCCAAGGCAGTTTCTAAGAAGTTCAAGGTCCCAAGGAGAGAGGGTCTAGAATTCTCAAGGAGGAAGAAAGGACAAACTGTTTTCCCCTCTACATTCCTTAGGATTATATAACAATCATGCATCCTTCTTGAGGACGGTCTCTGGAAAAAACCTCCTGGCTAATCCTGTTATCTTAAAATGTCAATTATGGGAGTAGGTCTAGTGAGTCTTTACAACCTCCAGACATTCTTTTGTTCGTTGTCATAACTTATTGAGAGTATATAACTCCATTACCAACACTAGCAAGGGGGTACGTTTTCTGCCCCTTGTGATGTCTCTGTCAGAAGCTTTCTCTATCTCCTTTATCCTTTAATAAAACTCTATTGCACAAAAGCTCTGAGCAATCAAGCCCGTCTTGGCCCTGGATTGAATTCTTCTCCTCCATAAGCCAAGAATCCCAGCATCTTTTCGTGGTTCAGCAACAATATTTCATTTCCTCTGCAGGAGAGAGCTAGTGAGCTTAGGTCTGTCTGGAACATTCTTGGATCCTGTGGGGAAAATATCCTGTGCACACATCTGGATACTGGCCTAGAGGCCAAAATTTGCATTTCTTCCCGGGGAGCCCTAACGTGGTGTGACTTAGCAACTGCTTGAAAATCCATCCCATTGCTGTTTTCCTCCTTCTGACAGAGCTAGCTTTGTTCCCTGCTTTGGGATGTCTCAACCGAAGGCCGTCCATAGCTACTCGCCTGGGCCCATTGGATGTGCAAGGTCCCTCGACTAGGTGACCCTAGCATGGCACTCAGCCCGCTCAGACACACTCCGAGCTTCTTTCTCATGGAAGCACTGCTCCAACCAGGAATGTGTCTGCAATGCTTGGAAAGTGCAGTGAGACACACAGCCCTGACTCTGCAATTGAGGCCCTCAGAGCAAGCCTGCAGCTCTGATGTCTGAGAAGCAAAACACTTGCTGCAAAGAGAGGCCTGAAAACACACTCTCTGTGGATGACTTTCCTTCCTCTAAGGAAGATAGTTTTCCCAGTCTCCTGCTTCCTGAATGTCACACAGCTGGAATGCGCTTGCTTGGAGGTCGTGATTCAGTGGCAATGACCCCTGAGGCCCTTTGCCCAGGAGGGCTCCCACACTCACAGGCAAATCAAAGCAACTTCCAAGTGAGTCAGCTCTTCACATCAAATGGCCACAGTATGGAGTTTCAGGTTCAGTATTAGTCCTTCCAATGTATATTCAGACCTGATTTCCTTTAGGATGGAGTGGTTGCGTCTCCTTGTAATCTAAGCGACCTACAAGCATCTTCTCCAACACCACAGTTCAAAAGCATCCAATTTTCAGCTGTCACTTTCTTTATAGTACATCTTTCATATCCATCCATGACATATGGAAAAACCATAGCCTTGACTGGATGGATCTTTGTTGGCAAAGCAACGTCTCGGCTTTTTAATATGCTGTCTAGTTTGGTCATCACTTTCTTCCAAGTCATAAATATGTTTTAAGTTCATGGAGGCAGCCATCACTGCAGTGATTTCCAAGCCCCCAAAATAGTCTGCTGCTGTTTCCAATGTTTTCCCATCTATTTGCCATGAAGTGATGAGACTGGATGCAATGATTTTAGTTTTCTGAATGCTGAGCTTTAAGCTAACTTTTTCACTCTCCTCTTTCACTTTCATCAGGAGACTCTTTAGTTCTTATCACTTTCTGCCATAAGGTGTGTCGTCTGCATATCTGAGATTCTTGATATTTCTCCAGCAATCTGATTCCAGCGTGTGCTTCTCCAGCCAGTGTTTCTCATGATGTACTCTGCATATAAGTTAAATAAGCAGGCTGACAATATACAGCCTTGACATATTCCTTTTCCTATTTAGAACCAGTCTGTTGTTCCATGTCCAGTTCGAACTGTTTCTTCCTGACCTGCATACAGGTTTCTCAAGAGACAGGTCAGGTGGTCTGGTATTCCATTCTTTTCAGAATTTTTCCCAGTTTATGTGATCCACACAGTCAAAGGCTTTGGCATAGTCAATAAAGCAGAAATAGATGTCTTTTTTTCTGGAACTCTCTTGCTTTTTCAATGATCAGTGGATGTTGCAGTTTGATCTCTGGTTCTCTGCATTTTTAAATCCCTCTTGAACATTTGGAAGTTCACAGTTCATGTGAACTTGGAGAATTTTGAGCATTACTTTACTAGTGTGTGAGATGAGTGCAATTGTGCAGCAGCTTGAATATTCTTTGTCATTGCCTTCTTTGGGATTGGAATGAAAACTGACCTAATGACTAGATGTTTTCAATTGCATATGCTGAAAGAACTGGCTGTGCAGTTTTGAAGAAAAAAAAATCATTTTAACCCATTTTCTCTGAAGTGCAAGGCATATCATGGCCATCCCTGAATCATAAAGTCACCTTTTCTTTATGTAGTCATAGTTTCATGCCTAAATTATAGGCCAACTCGTGCTCAAATGGACTCTGATGTCAGGGGCAGATCAACTAATAAAAGCTTGGATTGTCCCTCTGGAGAAAGTGAGATCTTGTCCCACAGAAGAATCTGAAGGTTAAGGGAACTTGCAAGAGTGGGAAAGCTTAGTCCATCCTACATGTACCAAAATCTTAAATAAGGCTTATTTACTTTACCGAAGTAAAAAACAGATGATGAAAACAATTATAAATCAATGAAAGGTAAAGAAATCATAGTCTGTTATCAAAAATTGCATTCTAAGAAAACTTTGTTCTCTTAACCTAGAGAGGAGACTAAATTCCATCTGTACCAGCTTACCAGAAGACAAACAAACAAACAAACAAATTATCGGTAAGCTTAAAAAAAGTATATTCCATATATCTTGAAGTAGCAGTATTTCTGCAAAGGCATCAGTGTGAAACCATAGAGACATGGTTAAAACCTGATTAAATAGAAATTGACAATGTAATCTGTCACTGCTGCGACTTGAAATGCTTTAATATGATAACTGGAATTATAACTGACAGCATTTGACCAGGACATATCAGATTTTCACGGATGTCACATAATTTCTAGGATATCTATATTAGAACTGAAGGAATCTTTGAACCTAGGAAAGAAAACAACAGTCTCAAAGGCCCTTGCTGAATCATCTATCAGCAAGGAATGTCTTGCAAGGATCGCAAAGTGAAGGGAAAATACACCGACCTGCCTCTGCAACTTCGGTCCTCTGAGCAGATCTGGAGTCTCCCTTTGTATAAGCTAACCTGTTCCTTCCAAATAGAGTTTGCAACACAAAACAAGTGGCGCCTATTCTTCCCCGAAGGAGGCTCTCTTCCCCACATCCTGCGAACTCCCTTTCCCAGCCTCCTGGAAAAGCGCTTCTTGCAGTTCCTTTCAGAAAATCCTATGGACGGAGAAGCCTGGTAGGCTGCAGTCCGTGGGTCGCTGAGGGTCGACACGACTGAGCGACTGCACTTTCATTTTCACTTTCATGCATTGGAGAAGGCAATGGCAACCACTTACTGTTCTTGCTGGAGAATCCCAGGGACGGGGAGCCTAGTGGCTACCGTCTATGGCGTCGCACAGAGTCGAACACGACTGAAGCAACTTAGCAGCAGCAGTCAGCAGCAGTTCCTTTCTTAGGGGCAGTTATCCCTGAGATTGGACCTGGAAAGCAGAGCCACCTCCACACACACGTCTTTTCTGTCCCCTTTCCTCTGGAGGAGAGCTCTAGTGAGCCTAGGTCTGTCAGAAAATTCTTGGCTTTGACGGATCACACCGGTGTGTGAACCTGCATACCCGACCTAGGGCCACAGGGCACCTGTTTTGCTCGAGTGGGTCCTGGAGGGTGCAGCATAGCAAGAGCTTAAAAATCCATCCAATTTGTCTTTTTTTTTTTTACCTCAGAGAGAACGAGTTTGCTCCACCTCCACCCTTTGGCAGTGTGGAGGGAAGAGGCACCACCCTCTCCCAAAGGGGACATAGGGCCTACCAGGAGAGAAAGGCCCTTGAGGAGCTGAGCCCAGGTAGGCAGCCAGTGATGTCAAGCACACTCCCGCTGCTTGCTTCTTCATGGGCACCCACGATCTGCTAGGAATGTCTTTGCAAGGATCTCAAAGGGAAGGGGAGATACATGGCCCTGTCTCTGGAACTTCAGTCCTCTGAGCAGATCTGGAGGTCTTGAGTTGTATAAGCAAACCTGTTCCTTCCAAATAGAGGCTTGCAAACACACCCCCGGTGGTTGCCTCTTCTTCCCCGAAGAAGTCTTTCTTTCCCCACATGCTGCGAACTCCCTGTCCCAACCTCCAAGAATAGCGCTTCTTGCCATTCCTTTCTTAGAGGCAGTTATCTCTGAGCCTGGGCCGTAGGGAGTAGCCCCACACTCACAGGGAAAGGCAAAGACTCCTCCATACATCTCCTCTATCCCTTTGCCTGGAGGAGAGCTCTAGTGAGCCTAGGTCTTTCAGGAAAATTCTTGGCTTGGACAGGATCTCACCCTGTTTGTGAACCTGCATACCCAACCAGGGGCCACAGAGCACCTGTTTCAGTAAAGTGGGCCCTGAAAGGGTGCAGCCTAGCAAGAGCTTGAAAATCCATTCAATTGCTGTTTTGTACCTCTGACAGAGCGAGCTTGGCTCCACCCTTTGGCAGTGAGGAGAAAAGAGCATGACACCCTCCCCAAGGGGACATGGGGCCTACTTCGAGAGGAAAGGCCCCTTGTGGAGATGAGGCCAGGAAGGCACACAGTCGTGTCAAACACACTCCCACTGCTTGCTTCTTCAGGGGCACTCCCGCTATCAGCTAGGAATGTCTTTGCAATGATCACAAGGGAAGGGGAGATACAGGGCCCTGCTTCTGGACCTCCGGTGCGAGCAAAATCTCGAGGTCTCCCGTTGTTGGTCAAGGTCAAGTTCAAGTTCAAGTTCAAGGGTTCAATTGAAGTTCAAGGTCAAGGTCAAGTTCAAGTTCATGGTAAAAGTTCAAGTTCTTTCAAGGTCAAGGTCAA
>NW_017215303.1:0-24052 GCF_001704415.2 Capra hircus
TATTTGCTAAGCAGACCCTTTATATTTTATAAGAAAGATTTTTCAATCCTTTCAAGAGACCTGGTTAACTTTAAACCAAAAACAAAGAATAAAAATAGGACTAATTAAGAATATTGTTAATTATTGTAGAAAGGAAATGGATTTCTCTATAGTGATTTTTTTTGTAAAAACTATTTATTTTAGCTAAATTTCTTCAGTAAACTGAAGAAGTTTCTTTAAAAGTTAGAAAACAACATGCTACTATTCACTAAAATGACATGAATGGATCATAATAAGAATTATTTCTCTGTGTAAATTCTATGTGTAATTCTTGTGAAATGGGGTTTAAAGTCATTGCAATAATGAAAAAATCTTTTTATTTTCCTAATATTAGGGTGTAAAAAGGCCATGGAGAAAACAACGTGTTGATATGCAGCTTCCAGGAGACAAAATAGGATTACATCTTAGAGGTGGTTACATTATCCCCTTTCAAGAACCTGCCTGTAACTACAACAGCAAGGTAAAATTAACAGGCATTAATTGAAATCTGAACTATAATATAATATTTAATGTTCACATATTTATTAAAAATCAATGATTGATATTTAATGCAAAGGATTCTTACATATAACTATCAGGTATAAAAAGAAGAAAGAATTAAATTATGTATTAATATATTACAACAAACTTCTTAATTAGAAAATGAGCATAATTAGATTAGAAGTTTATCTCCTGTGTCAAAACGGTACTGACTTATTTCTATAAAGAATATATATAATTAAAATTAATTGCTGATTATTACTAAATAATGAAGTATTAAATGTTATATAATTGATTAAAGTGTCAGTTGTTACCTGTTTGGATTGTCAGTACATAAATGTCAAAATGATTGTTTTCCAGGTAAAATGTTTAAAGTCAATAAATGAGGTAGATATTTCTGTATAGGTAAAGAATGATATAGAAATTAAGTTGTTCAGTAAGAATACATTTTAGAACTATTTCGAAAAAAAGGAGAAACTTGAAAATTCTGGTACTTCATCTTGAAAATTCATTCTGGGTATATGGACAGAATGTGTCATATTGTATCTACACATTTACCCATGTTCTACAACACCTCAATAGATAGTCACCCTATGTTCCTTACCCTCTGTATTTTCTTCATAGCATTAAGAATATATGGAATTATATTTTTACTTGTTCTTGGTATGTAGCATGTCTGTTCTCCTCAACTATATACTTCGTGAAGGCAGGGACCCGACTTTTCACGATTTTAGTTCACATACCAATCCGTTCAGTTCAGTCGCTCAGTCATGTCCGACTCTTTGCGACCCCATGAATCGCAGCACGCCAGGCCTCCCTGTGCATCACCAACTCCCGGAGTTCACTCAGACTCACGTCCATCGAGTCCGTGATGCCATCCAGCCATCTCATCCTCTGTCGTCCCCTTCTCCTCCTGCCCCCAATCCCTCCCAGCATCAGAGTCTTTTCCAATGAGTCAACTCTTCGCATGAGGTGGCCAAAGTATTGGAGTTTCAGCTTTAGCATCATTCCTTCCAAAGAAATCCCAGGGCTGATCTCCTTCAGAATGGACTGGCTGAATCTCCTTGCAGTCCAAGGGACTCTCAAGAGTTTTTTCTAACACCACAGTTCAAAAGCATCAATTCTTCGGCGCTCACATACCAATAGTGTCACCCTATTATGGAATGAAAGTGAAGAAAGTGAAAGTTTCTCAGTCGTGTCCGACTCTTTGTGACCCCATGGACTATACAGTCCGTGGAATTTTTCTAGGGCCAGAATACTGGAGTGAGTAGCCTTGGGGGATCTTCCCGACCCAGGAATCAAACTGGGGTCTCCTGCATTGCAAGCAGATTCTTTACCAACGGAGCTATCAGGGAAGCCCTACTATGGGATAAGCTCTTTCCCTGGATATTTGTTGAAGGAACAAATTTATGAGTGAATGAATTAAACTAGTTAGTCATGTAATTAGATTTGTTTCCTAGAATTATTTTCATATTGTCAATGTTTCGTGGTTATGTTCTTAAAAATCATTAGATATACTCTAGAGATGTATCAAATAAGAGAAACATACGCTCTGATGGGTGCATGCTAGAAAGAATATATTCTGTATAGAGCAGTTACTTGGACTATACAGCCTCATTTTAAGTTTAGAAACCAATAGTAATATACAACTAAAAAAATATTAACCACATTTCATTTCACATGGTATAATTAGCTTCATTTGTATGATTATTAGAGATTCTACTTGGCATTTAAAAGTTTATTTTATAGACTTTTTTTATCATTTTGTAACCTTGATGCATTGCAATGCAGGGTTAATATATTTGTAGCAAGTACATGTTGAATATGGTATTTTATAAGATATATTTAATTTTATTGTTTGAATTGAAATATTATTTTACTGTTTCAATTTTGATGGCGGTGTCTTAGCCCTCTAGAAGTTCCATACTATATTTATTCTATTTCTTTCTTTAATTTATTTTCCAAGTATATAAATTATTTTTCTCATTGAAAAATTATTAATAAATATAGACATGAATTTTACTAATATCAATGTTCTCGTGCAGAAATCCTACAAATCCTTATGTTGAAATTGATTTATTTATAGGGTATTTCACTATTATAAATTTATTTTTAATCACAAATACACCCAAACTTACTTAACAGCCGAAAGAACCCTCTAGGACTTATAGTTGCATTAAATGATAATAACACAGCAAAAGGAGACTTTTTCTGGGATGATGGAGAAACTAAAGGTAAGTTTCAAAGTGATATGCTTTAAAATATTTATTTTGATGATGGGAAGTTTTGCTTTTATTATGAAATTACATTCATTTAAAATGTTACAAGTTTTAGTTTTTAATTTCTGTTTTATTATCTATCTTAAGAGTTTAAGTAACTTTATATAATTTAGCATTGCTATTTAAATTATGTATATTTATTTACAACATTTAGTTTTCTCTCTTGGTTTATTGTAAAAATCTTTGACAAGTGTAGATACCTTTATTTATTAGATTATTGAATAAAAATTAAAATAGTTAATAAGTTCACAGATGTGTAAATTGCATCTTATTTTCAACTATCTTAGGTGATTATAGTGGTTAAAACTAAAATTTTATTACTGTAAAAGAAAACCAACATTAAAGTTTATTCAATGTAGGAAGGAGGGATAAATTGGTAATTTGAGATTAACAAATACACAATACTATATATAAAATATATAAACAACAAGGACCTAGTATATAGCACAACAAACTATATTCAGTATCTTTTAATGAACTGTAATGGAAAATAATCCAAAAAAGAAATATACATATATATATACATATATATGTATATGTTTAACTGAATCACTTTACCTGAAGTGTTGTAAATTAACTATACTTCAATAAAAATATTTAGTTAATGTCAAATTATTGAGATAAGGATTTTACCATATAAATGTCATCATTTATTTGAATTATTAAATGTCTTCTAATTAATTAGCCCAAAAGTTGAGAATTCAGTACACCAAGGGAATAAAAATAGAATCACTTTTTCTAATATTAAATTATGCTATAGAAAATTGATCTGTTTGGATTTACTTAGTCAATTACAACCACTCTCATAAATTTAAGGTGTTTTAATCTCATTTTTTAATAGAGGGCTCTTAGGTAATAAGTTTTATATATGTGTGTACCCTGGTGGCTCAGACGGTAAAGCGTCTGCCTACAACGTGGGAGACCTGGGTTCGGTACCTGGGTCGGGAAGATCCTCTGGAGAAGGAAACAGCAACCCACTCTAATATTCTTGCCTGGAAAATCCCATGGACAGAGGAGCCTGGTAGGCTACAGTCCGTGGGGTTGCAAAGAGTCAGACACGACTGAGCAACTAAACTAAATAGCTCAATACTTCACCGATGTTTTACAGTATATGGCCTGCCTGGGTGCTCAGTCATGTCCGACTCTTTTGCAACCCCATGGACTCTAGCCCATGAGGCTCCTCTGTCCATTGGATTTTTGAGGCAAGAATACTGAGTTGCCATTTCCTCCTCCAAGGGATCTTCCCAACCCAGGGATCGAACCTGCATCTCTTGTGTCTCCTGCATTAGCAGGAAGATTCTTTACTGCTGAGCCACCTGGGAAGCCCATTATAGTATATGAAGCATCCAATATCTCTAACTTAGCTCCAAGAAATAGTCTATGTATTGGTGTGTTCTCTTATAATTTGAAAAATATCAAATCTTTGAAAAAATTGTTTTCTTTTTTTTTTGAAGTCTTACCTCCTGTGAATATGTAAATTACCACAGTATATCTGCAACACTAAATGCATTGTCTTCCACTTGTCAGTTGATGGTAACTTCACCTCAACAGGATACCAACAACTTTACAGTTCACTCTTATCTAGGAATCTCTTTCGGTTCCATCTTGATCTAAGAATCTTATCAACTCCACCATTGTTATCATCACTACTTTTCATACTAATTACTGAGATAGCTCCCTAATCATCTATAAGTTGATTGCTCTTGTCAGCTGCCTCTTTTTACATTCTCTTTACCAATTGGCAGATGGAGTAAGCCCTTTAGAAAATGATTCAAATTATCTCTTTCTGCTCACTTCTTTGGTCAAAACCCTCTAACAATTCACCATTACATTCAGGAGCCACAGTCTTTACCAACATCCAGAGCACTCACCATGTCCTGTAGATTTTACACACACACATGCACACATGCACTCTCACACAAATTGTTCCTTATTGCTCTCCATTTTTCATTCTACTTCAGCACACGAGACTTTTCGTTCTTACTCAATGTGTTAGAGTTCAAGCATACTAAGGTGAGCTCTGACCTGAGTATAGATTCCAAACACTATTACATAGAAATTCAGTAAGAGTGGACTTCAGCAGAAACATTAATAAACTGTTCATAATCATCAGGTAAAGAATTTTGTTGAGACAATACCTCTATTGGCAGCATCTGAGACTTGATTTTAAGTTTATTCTTATTTCTCAAATTATTTGTTTCCAAGTTCATTACTTTTTTTCCTACTTGCAAAAATTTACTTATGGCTGATTCAGGTTTGACAGAAAACAGCAAAATTCTGTAAAGCAATTATCCTTCAATAAGAAATAAATAAATTAAAAACTATATTGATAATTTACTTCATATAGGATGGTTAAAAATATGGAGTTATGCTTTAATCAGTTATCTAATATGATGACTATATACTTAAACGTGTTGAAAAGTTAAAATCAGAATTTTCTGAATAATCAGTCAAATATATAAACAGCAAAATAACTTTCAATTCAGATTCTAATTTTAATTTTATTCCCTAGGATTAAAATTTTAAGTAAATTCATGTTACTCAAAGCAGTCTATATAAATGCTAGGATTCTCCTTGTATTTTCCACTCTATTTTCTCCCAAATATTTTAGTTATAATCTATAGTTTCCTGTTAAAGAAACATGTTGATAAAAATGCTATGTTTCATATATGATGCAGAAAATAATTATTTTCTTCCATTTTTCTCATTAAAGTGTACATGAATCTTTACTCTGTCTCCACATTCAGTCCTTCAGATAATGAAAAAAAAACAAATTGAAAGACGCAAAACAATATTGTGGTGTCCCACGTCTTCCCAAGATAAACTTCTTGTTACACAGTTTATTAGAGAGAGATAAAATATCATTCTAAACAATAGTTATAATTATATATATTTTACTACAAGTTTCATTCTCTGAATTTCTAGAACTATTTTAGCGGTCTGAAAAATCAAACTGGGCAAAGATGCATTTATTAACTTTACTTCCTGGGAAAATAAACTACTAAAGTTATTTTATTTAAAGATAATTAAGAAGTTTAATGAAAAGAATTTATTTAATTTGCTTAATAAATAATACTTATTTTTTAAAAATGTCCTGTGTTGTCTAACTGTAACAATAAAATAAAAATATGGCATTATTTTGATCTGATAACTTATTTTTCTCTCATTACAGATACCATCCAAAAGGGAAACTACATTTTATATACATTTTCAGTTTCTAATGTAAGCATTCTCCTTGGACACATAGTTAAATATAATAGCTTGTTAATGTCTAGATTGTGCCTTTTCTTGGAAAGATGCATTTCTTTCCAAAGATCAATGGAAAGACATGGAATAAACTGTTTAATTTAAATTATTAAATTGTATATGAATTACCTTAAATTTTTATGTTTCAACATAATAGTATATTCCAATATAATAGATGAGTTTCTGATGATGAAGTTTATACACAAAATCATAAGACTTCTTGAAGCACTAAGTCTTGTTTAAGCAGAGCTTAGGAAAATAATCTCAGCATATTTGACAATGTTTTAATATACCAATCATAGCAATGACTGTCATGTATTTGGGGTGAAAATGAAAATGCTTTGCATAAGGTTAAATGTTGAATAATTAGTAGCAGTGCTTCTAGTAGAAGTTAGATTTCTTCATATATTCTTTTTTGTTAAAGCTAAGTTATTCTTCACCAACATTAGGGCTAGAATGAGAAGTGATATGAATGATTTGCATCATGCATATTTTATCTCTGAAAATAATTTTATGCAATATATACAAAAAAATTTTAAAGAGTCGCTAATAAGTGTATTTATATAGGATACTTGAATGTGAAGAGCTGTTGAGAATGTAAGGATAGATGATTGGTTATTTTCTTAATATATATATAATTAAATACTAAATTATTAATGTATTAGTGTAAATGAATTCTAAATCATGTGAGATTCAAAATATTTTCTTAGAATTTTATCTAATTCTTATGCTCTTTGGTTCAGAGTTTTTCACTTAGCAATATTCATAAAAATGTGTGTTGGTTAATTGTCTTTAGTAAATAGACTATAATTTATATATATTTAGAACTATAAGATTTAATCCGCTTGTTATAAATACACTTGTATTGTTATTTCTGATTTGTATCCAGTGACCATCTACTTGATATATATATTTTTTCAGAACAAGCTAGATATCATATGTATGCATTCATCGTACCCAGAGGGAACTGCTTTAGCATTTGAGACTGTAAAAGTCCTTGGGTTGATAGACACTGTTACAGAAGTTTCAGTGATAGAAGACAATCAACCACTGAGAGCTCACTACAATTTCAGTTATGATGCTTCCAACCAGGTAAATACAATCTCTTAAAATATTTTAGTGTCATATTCTGTCATTTATAACATATAATCATTCAGGCTCATGGTTTTATGAATTTTTTATTCATTACATTTTTAGTTTTATTTTCCTTTTGCTTGCAATATCACATTTTAGTCATTTCAATTTATATTGAGATATCAACCATAAGGTAAATTCATACTACTCCTTCTCTATTCAATTTTTTCTTTGATATCACTTATCTCTGCCTTCCTAATATGTTTTTTATTCCATTTCTCTAATTTACCTATTGCATACAATAAAAATAGTAATTTTTTTTACTTCTCATTTAAGACTCCTTAAGTTATTGATTGAATTCATTTCTTCAGTTTTCCCCACTTCTTCTTTCATGAGTGCTCTTTGTCCTCAACATATCTTGTATCAATATTCTTTTTCAAATTTTTGTTAACACTCTCCCCTTCTAGTGGTCCGTTTCTTATCCTCATTCTTTACTCCTTTGACAAATGTACTAGAGAGGGAAAAGAAGCAGCAGAACTGGGTTCAATTCCAGCCCTGCAGTTTGTTCATTTAAACCATAGATTAATATCTCAGCTTCCTCATACGTAAAATGAAATATTTAATCATAATGTTGCTTAACTATGTTAGATAAAATAATTTAAAACATTGAAGTAATTTTTATTGGCATTTACTTTCCTACCATTTCTATAATCCTAATTATTAGTAATGTTAGCATAAATTCTAAATTAAGATATAGAATATGATTTTGGAGTGCTTTTGTCTGGCTCCTAAGCCCTCTAGCCCAGAGTTTTCCATGTAGGAATTTCCATAAAATATGTATTGGTTAATTGTTTTTTTATTTAGTAAATGTACTATAAAATAAATATTATTGTGACTATAAGAACTCATCAATATAAATTAAACAATGCAGACTTATTGAAAATTTTATGAGTCTAGTAAAGATTATATGGGGGCACAATACAAAATCATTTTATTATATGGTTTTTACAATTCCAGTTCATATTTATTTCTAGCTTTATGCTAATGTAGAGATTTATGAGGGCTTGGTGACTCAGCAGTAAAGAATAGTCCTGCCAGTGCAGGGAAGAAGGGTTTGATTCTTGGGTTGGGAAGTTTCCCTGTGGAAGGAAATGGTAACCCACTCTAGTATTCTTGCCTGGGAAATCCCATGGATAGAGGAGCCAGGCAGGCTATAGCCCATGAAGTCACAAAAGAGTCAGACATTATTCAGCAATTAAACAACAACAAAGATTTACAAAGACACTTGGAGGTACATCTTTCTAATTCTTCTGAGCTTGGACTGATCTTTGTATGACTTTTTATTTCTAAATTAGAGCTATGAAGGATGAAAAAAGAAACTTTACAGATGAAATTGTGATAAATTTTGTCACTGTCATAAACAATAACCAAACAAAAATTTGAAATATTGTAACAATGAAAATACATTCTTTGGGTTCTCAAGGCAAGATGTTGAAATGGTTTGCCATTCCCTTTTCCAGTGCACCATATTTTATCAGAACATTGTACAGGAGGCAGTGATCAAAACCATCCCCAATAAAAAGAAATTCAAAAAGGCAAAATGGTTGTCTGAGGAGGTCTTACAAATAGCTGAAAGAAGTTAAAGGCAAAGAAGAAAAGCATTTCATGCAAAGAAGGGCACAATAAAGGACAGAAACGGTATGGAGGTAACAGAGCAGAAGACATTAAGAAAAGGTGGCAAGAATACACAGAAGAACAATACAAAAAAGTTCTTAATGACCTAGATAAGATCAATGGTGTGTTCATCCATCTGGAGCCAAACATCCTGGATTGAGAAGTCAAATGGGCCTTAGGAAGCATCACTAGGAAAAAGCTAGTGGAGGTGATGAAATTCCAGCTGATCTATTTCAAATCTTAAAAGATAATGTTGTGAAAATCCTGCACTCAATATGCCAGAAAATTTGGAAAACTCAGCAGTGGCCACAGGACTGGAAAAGGTCAATTATCATTCCAATCCAGAAGAAGGGTAATGGCAAAGAATGTTCAAACTACAATCCTCCATGCTGCACTTCAATAGCACATGACCAGAGAATTACCAGATGTACAGACTGGATTTAGAAAAGGCAGAGGAATAAGAGATCAAATTGCCAACATCCATTGGATCAAGGAAAAAGCAAGAGAATTCTAGAAAAACATCTACTTTTGCTTCATTCACTACAGTAAAGCCTTTGTGTGGATCACAAGCTGTGGGAAGTTCTTCAAGAGATGGGAATACCAGACCATCTTACCTGCCTCCCGAGAAATCTGTATGCAGGTCAAGAAGCAGCTGTTAGAATCAAACTGGAACAACAGACTGATTCAAAATATGGAAAGGAGTGCATCAAGGTTGTATATTGTCACCCTGCTTATTTAACTTATATGAAGAGTACATCATGTGAAATGCCAAGCTGGATGAATCACAAGCTGGAATCAAGATTGAAAAAAGAAATATCAATAAAGATATGTAGTTGTCACCACCCTTATGGCAGAAAGTGAAGAAGAACTAAAGAGCTTCTTAATGAAGATGAAAGAGGAGAGTGAAAAAGTTGGCTTAAAACTCAACATTCAAAAAACTAAGATCATGGCATCTGGTCCTGTCACTTCAAGGCATATAGATGGAGAAACAATGGAAACAGTGACAGACTTTATTTTCTTGGTTCCAAAATCATGCTGACAGTGACTACAGCCATGAAATCAAAGATGCTTGCTCCTTGGAAGAAAAGCTATGACAAAGCTAGACAGCGTATTAAGAAGAAAAGACGTTACTTTGCCAACAAAAGTCTATGTAGTCAAAGCTATTATTTTTCCAGTAGTCATGTATGGATGTGAGAGTTGGGTCATAAAGAAAACTGAGTCTTGAAGAATTGTTGTTTTTGAACTGTGGTATTGGGAAAGACTCTTGAGAGTCTCTTGGACTGCAAGGAGATCCAACCAGTCAATCCTAAAGGAAATCAATACTGAATATTCATTGGAAGCACTGACGCTGAATCTGAACTTCCAATACTTTGGCTACTTGATACAAAGAGCTGACTCATTAGAAAAGACCTTATGCTGGGAAAGGTAAAAGGCAGGAGAAGTGGATGACAAGGAATGAGATAGTTGGTGGCTTACAGACTCAAAAGACATGAGTGTGAGCGAGCTCCAGGAGATGGTGAAGGACAGGGAAGTCTGGTGTGCAGTAGTCCATGGGGTCCATAAGACTGGGACATGAGTGAACGACTGAACAGCAACAACAACAATGAAAGTAATAGTGTATGGAATATTTGGAGTATACAGTGTACACACCAATACACTATTAAATATATATGTATCAGTTCAGTTCAGTTCAGTTGCTCAGTTGTGTCCGACTCTTTGTGACCCCATGAGTCACAGCACGCCAGGCCTCCCTGTCCATCACCAACTCCCGGAGTTCACTCAGACTCACGTCCATCGAGTCGGTGATTCCATCCAGCCATCTCTTCCTCTGTTGCCCCCTTTTCCTCCTGCTCTCAATCCCTCCCAGCATCAGAGTCTTTTCTGGTGACTCAACTCTTCATGTGAGGTGGCCAAAGTACTGGAATTTCAGCTTTAGCATCATATATTCCAAAGTTCACCCAGGGCTGATCTCCTTTAGGATAATGAAAGGGGAAAGGGTCGGTAGGTGCCCAATATAATACTGGAGATCAGTGGAGAAATAACTCCAGAGAGAATGAAGGCATGGAGCCAAAGAAAAAACAATACCCAGCTGTGGATCTGACTGGTGATAGAAACAATGTCAGGTCCATGAATCAAGGCAAATTGGAAGTGATCAAACAGGAGATGGCAAGAGTGAACGTCAACATTCTAGGAATAAGCAAACTAAAATGGACTGGAATAGGTTAATTTAATTCAGATGACCATTATATTTACTACTGTAGGCAGGAATCCCTTAGAACAAATGGAGTAACCATCATGGTCAACAAAAGAGTCCAAAATGCAGTACTTGGATGCAATCTCAAAAACGACATAATGATCTCTGTTCGTTTCCAAGGCAAACCATTCAATATCACGGTAATCCAAGCCTATACCCCAACCAGTAACGCTGAAGAAGCTGAAGTTGAATGGTTCTATGAGGACCTACAAGACCTTTTAGAAATAACACCCATTATAGGGGACTGGAATGCAAAAGTTGGAAGTAAAGAAACACCTGGGGTAACAGGCATATTTGGCCTTGGAATACAGAATGAAGCAGGCCAAAGGCTAACAGAGTTTTGCCAAGAGAATGTACTGGTCATAGCAAACACCCTCTTCCAACAACACAAGAGAAGACTACACATGGACATCACCAGATGGTCAACATCGAAATCAGATTGATTATATTCTTTGAGCCAAAGATGGAGAAGCTCTTTACAGTCAGCAAAAACAAGACCAGGAGCTGACTGTGGATCAGGTCATAAACTCCTTATTGCCGATTCAGACTTAAATTGAAGAAAGAGGGGAAAACCATTAGACCATTCAGGCATGACCTAAATCAAATTCCTTATTATCATACAGTGGAAGTGAGAAATAGATTTAAGGGACTGGATCTGATAGATAGAGTGCCTGATGAACTATGGATGGAGGTTTGTGACATTGTACAGGATACAGGGAGCAAGACCATCCCCATGGAAAAGAAATGGAAAAAAGCAAAATGGCTGTCTGGGGAGGCCTTACAAATAGCTGTGAAAAGAAGAGAAGTGAAAAGCAAAGGAGAAAAGGAAAGATATAAGCATCTGAATGCAGAGTTTCAAAGAATAGCAAGGAGAGATAGGAAAGTCTTTCTCAGCCATCAATGCAAAGAAATAGAGGAAAAGAACAGAATGGGAAAGACTAGAGATCTCTTCAAGAAAATTAGAGATACCAAGGGAACATTTCATGCAAAGATGGGCCCGATAAGGGACAGAAATGGTCTGGACCTAACAGAAGCAGAAGATATTAAGAAGAGGTGGCAAGAATACACAGAAGAACTGTACAAAAAAGAGCTTCATGACCCAGGTAATCACGATGGTGTGACACTCACCTAGAGCCAGACATCCTGGAATGTGAAGTCAAGTGGTCCTTAGAAAGCACCACTACAAACAAAGCTAGCAGAGGTGATGGAATTCCAGTTGAGCTATTTCAAATCCTGAAAGATGATGCTGGGAAAGTGCTGCACTCAATATGCTAGCAAATTTGGAAAACTCAGCAGTGGCCACAGGATTGGGAAAGGTTAGTTTTCATTCCAATCCCAAAGAAAGGCAATGCCAAAGAATGCTCAAACTACTGCATAGTTGCATCCATCTCACATGCTAGTAAAGTAATGCTCAAAATTGTCCAAGCCAGGCTTCAGGAGTACATGAACCATGAACTTCCAGATGTTCAAGCTGGTTTTAGAAAAGGCAGAGGAACCAGAAATCTAATTTCCAACATCCTCTGGATCATCAAAACAGACAGTTCCAGAAACACTTCTATTTTTGCTTTATTGATTATGCCAAAGACTTTGACTGTGTGGACCACAATAAACTGTGGAAAATTCTGAAAGAGATGTGAATACCAGACCACCTGACCTGCCTCTTGAGAAATCTGTATGCAGGACAGGAAGCAACAGTTAGAAGTGGACATGGAACAACAGACTGGTTCCAAATACGAAAAGGAGTATGTCAAGGCTGTATATTGTCACCCTGCTTATTTAACTTATATGCAGAGTACATCATGAGAAATGCTGGGCTGGAAGAAGCATAAGCTGAAATCAAGATTGCTGGGAGAAATATCAACAACCTCAGATATGCAGATGATGCCATCCTTATGGCAGAAAGTGAAGAGGAACTAAAAAGCCTCTTGATGAAAGTGAAAGTGGAGAGTAAAAAGGTTGGATTAAAGCCCACATTCAGAAGACTAAGATCATGGCCTATGGTCCCATCACTTCATGGGAAATAGATGGGGAAACAGTGGAAACAGTGTCAGACTTTATATTTTTGGGCTCCAAAATCACTGCAGATGGTGACTGCAGCCATGAAATTAAAAGACGCTTCCTCCTTGGAAGGAAAGTTATGACCAACCTAGATAGCATATTGAAAAGCAGAGATATTACTTTGCCAACCAAGTTCTGTCTAGTCAAGGCTATGGTTTTTCCAGTGGTCATGTATAGATGTGAGAGTTGGACTTTGAAGAAAGCTGAGCGCTGAAGAATTGATGCTTTTGAACTGTGGTGTTGGAGAAAACTCTTGAGAGTCATTTGGACTGCAAGGAGATCCAACCAGTCTATCCTAAAGGAGATCCGTCCTGGGTGTTCATTGGAAAGACTGATGCTAAAGCTGAAACTTCAATAGTTTAGCCACCTGATGCGAAGAGTTGACTCATTGGAAAAGGCTCTGATGCTGGAAGGGATTGGGGGCAGGAAGAGAAGGGGACGACAGAGTATGAGATGGCTGGATGGCCTCACAGAGTCGATGGACATGAGTTTGAGTGAACTCTGGGAGTTGGTGATGGACAGGGAGGCTTGGCGTGCTGTGATTCATGGTGTCCCAAAGAGTCAGACACGATCTAGCAACTGAACTTAACTGAACTGTTGCATTATGTATACATATGTATATGTTGTGCATGCTTAGTTGCTATGTTGTGTCCAACTCCTTGCTACCAAATGGATCATAGCCCATCAGGCTACTCTGTCTATGGGGATTCTCCAGGCCAGAATACTGGAATTGGTTGCCATGCCCTCCTCCTTCCCAATTAAGGGTTTCAACTCCAAGTGTCCTGCATTGCAGGTGGATTGTTTACTGAGCCATCAGGAAAGCCCATACATATATTGTATATATGCATGTATGTGTGTGTATGCCTACTAAGTCGCTTCAGTCATGTCCAACTCTTTGAGACCCTATCGACTGTAACCCTCCAGGCTCCTCTCTCCATGGGATTCTCCAGGCAAGAATACTGGAGTGGGTTTCTTTTTCCTCCTCCAGGGGATCTTCCCTACCCAGGGGTCGAACCCACATCTCTTATGTCTCCTGAATTGGCAGCCAGTTTCTTAATCAGAAGCACAACTAGAAAGCTCATATGTATATCTATCTATCTATCTATACCTATATATTATTATGTTTGTATATATATGTGTGTGTGTATACATTTCAATACACTATTATATATATACAGATATATATATACATAAAACACTATCCTCTCATTATTTTCTTTTTGTGCATTGCCATATTATTTCCTAATTTGTACCTCAAATATTGTTAGCAGTGGATTTGATTCGGTATTAAGCCTCCAAATCAAGCACAGTGTCAACTTTATCTTCATTGAAGAAGTTAATATTTATATCATACCTAATATTCGAAGCCCTGTGCCCCAAGCATTGTATGTGTTTTAAATTTCACATATTATTTATCTATTAATCTTATTTTACAGAGGCAGGAAATTGAAGCTAAAACAAGATAGGTGTTTCCTCAGACTCATGAGCATTTATTGGCAGAATTGAGAAGTAAACTCATGTCTGGATTTAAAGATGTTTTTCATCAGTATTCTGTAATTTCTCATAGTTTTCCTGTCTTGAGGTTCTAGCTTTTCCAGCGGCATGACATGTTTTCTCCTATCTATTCTTTTCTTTTAATATTGCATTAAAATTATTAAGATTTGATTTGAAGAATTGCTGATGGGTTGCTGCATTTTATAAATGTTAACTATTTTTAAATTATCCAATGGTCAGAAATACTCTTCACTATTTTCTTTGTCTTCAAAGATTCTACTAATTTACAATCTGACATTTAACCTTGGAGGAAACTTTACTGTTCAATGGGATCAAACTTTCTTGGAAGTTGAAAAGTTTACTTGTTATCCAGATTCAGACACGGCAACTAAAGAACGCTGTGAAGAACGTGGCTGCTTATGGCAAACGGTAATAAGATTTTTAATTATTCATGAATGGATTTCACATAAGCATTTCAATGTAAACTGTACAGATTAAAATTTTAATTCTACAGCATATAAACTAAATTCATCTAGAGAAGCATTTGGAATTTGAAATTAAACTTCTAATAGGTAGTTTATCTTAATTAATTCTCCAAAGACATGGTTTAGTACTGCTATGCTAAATGTATGTGTAAATTGTGCTCCAGGTACTTTAGAAATAGTGTAACTTTATTTAATAAAATAGAATTCTATTTGTGGCAAACTGTTAGATGTTGGTTGTGACTGACTAGCTTAGTTCAGTAAGGCATTTTGCCAGTAGGGAGTAGTCTTTCAAAAGCATTGTCTCAAGTTATCGAAACTTCTGAAATTGATTAATAGGTTGTAACTGGTCCACTAAGAGGTGACAATTTCTGCCAGTAATTCTGGTCAAACCTTCAAGAACAATGATGGTCATTAAAAGCAGAAGTTTTACAGAAGGTATATGAGAAGAGTACCCTCATGTGCTTATTTAATTTTATGAATTCTGAGGTTTTGGTTACATCATTGGGATTTTTTGGGAAAAAACAACACCAACAACACCAACAACACACATTTATTTCAAGTTCAGTTCAATCACTCAGATCTGACTCTTTGGGACCCCATGAATCGCAGCACCCCAGGCCTCCCTGTCCATCACCAACTCCCGGAGTTTACCCAAACTCATGTCTATTGAGTTGGTGATGCCATCTAACCATCTCATCCTCTGTTGTCCCCTTCTCTTCTTCCTTCAATCTTTCCCAACATCATGGTCTTTTCAAATGAGTCAGTTCTTCTCATCAGGTGACCAAAATATTGGAGTTACAGCTTCAACATCAGTCCTTCCAATGAACACCCAGGACTGATTTCCTTTAGGATGGACTAGTTGGATCTCCTTGCAGTCCAAGGGACTCTCAAGAGTCTTTTCCAACACCACAGTTCAAAAGCATCAATTCTTTGCACTCAGGTTTTTTTATAGTCCAACTCTCACATCCATACATGACTCCTGGGAAAATCATAGACTTGACTAGACAGAGCTTTGTTGACAAAGTAATGTCTCTGCTTTTTAATATGCTGTCTAGGTTGGTCATGACTTTCCTTCCAAGGAGTAAGGGTCTCTTAATTTCATGGCTGCAGTCTCCATCTGCAGTGATTTTGGAGCCCAAAAATATAAAGTCTGACACTGTTTCCACTGTTTCCCCATCTATCTGCCATAAAGTGATGGGACCAGAGGCTATGATCTTAGTTTTCCGAATGTTGAGTTTTAAGCCAACTTTTCCAATCTCCTCTTTTACTTTCATCAAGAGACTCTTTAATTCTTCACTTTCTGCCATAAGGGTATTGTCATCTGCATATCTGAGGTTATTGATATTTCTCCCGGCAATCTTGATTCCAGCTTGTGCTTCTTCCAGTCCAGCTTTTCTCATGATGTACTCTGCACATAATTTAAATAAGCAGGGTGACAATATACAGCCTTGACATACTCCTTTTCCTATTTGGAACCAGTCTGTTGTTCCATGTCCAGTTCTAACTTTTGCTTCTTGACCTGCATACAGGTTTCTCTAGAGGCAGGTCAGGTGGTCTGGTATTCCCATCTCTTCCAGAATTTTTCACAGTTTATTGTGATCCATACAGTCAAAGGCTTTGGCACAGTCATTAAAGCAGAAATAGATGCTTTTCTGGAACTCTCTTGTTTTTTCAATGATGCAACAAATATTGGTAATTTGATCTCTGGTTCCTCCTCCTTTTCTAAAACCAGCTTGAACATCTGAAAGTTCATGGTTCATGTACTGCTGAAGTCTGGCTTGGAGAATTCTGAGCACTTTACTAGTGTGTGCGTTGAATGCAATTGTGTGGTAATTTGAGCATTCTTTGGCACTGCCTTTCTTTGGGATTGGAATGAAAACTGACCTTTTCCATTCCTGTGGCCACTGCTGAGTTTTCCAAATTTCATGTTACCCACAAATTAAATGCATGTCTTATTACACTGAGAAGAGTCTAGACTCATCTGCCAGCAAGTTCCCAGAAATGTCGGTACTTATATGAGGAATACATAAAATACCTGCCCCAAAAGAAATGGCCCTCATTCCTCTTCATTGCTTGGTAAAATTGCATAATCTTTAATATTAGGAAAGTTTCAAAAGAACTGAAGAAAACAAGAGAGGAGGAGAAAAGATTCTGAAATCAATAAAAACAAATATTGAAGTATCATTACAGTTTGCCTACAGTATCTTCTTTTTACTTCATTCAAATCCATATCCATCCTCCATTGAGTTCAGCACATGGTCACTTCTGTTATCAAATTGAATTTAAAGGATGGTACTAAAGCTCTAATAACTTCTAATAAGAAAGTGTGAAAGATTTATTCTTCCCATTACTATTACTCTTCATATTCAACACGTTATAAATTTTTAAGTCAAATAAGTGGAGCTTTAACATTAGAAATTTATCAAATATAATTTAGAAAATTAATGTTTCTTTAGACCATACTGTTTATTCTTTGGTTCATTTAATAAATACTTGAGAGCTACTATGTTCTAGGCACTGTTCTAGGAGAACAAAATAAATGAAACTCTTTTTTTCTGTTAGAGATTATATTTCAGTGTGGGAAAACAAACAGATAACTTAAAAAGTTGTTTTAGGGACTTTCCTGGTGGTCCAGTGGTTGAGACATTGTCTTCCAGTGCTGGGGCTGTGGATTCAATCCCTCTTCAGGGAGTTAAGATCCCACATGCCCTGCAGCCAAAAAACAAAGCATAAAACAGAAAAAAATATTATAACAAATTCAGTAGACTAAAAATGGTCCACATCAAAAAATATTTTAAACACTTAAAAAATAAAAATTGTGTTCTATGTTAGATAATTATTACAGAGAACAAAAAGCAGAAAAGGAAAAGGGAGGATGTGGGATGCCAGTGGTGTAACTATAATTAGTGTGCACAAAAGGTTTCTTTGAGAAAGTGGCATTTGTTAAAAGAGACAAAGGAAAGAAAGGAAGGAATAATATTCCAGAAAGAAAATAAATCAGTCTGAATTGAATGCGAAGTAAAAATGTACCTGGTGGAGTTTACAAACAGCAAGGAGGCCATCATGTCTGAAACAGAATGAGTGGGAAGAAGAACAGCAAGAGATAAAATTACAGACATATTGAAACAGATAATGTAGTTCCGTTACTCAGACCACTTTTAGTAATAAGATTTCTACTCTGAGATCGAATTCTACTAGAGAGTTTTGAACAGACAAATAAGTAGATTAAATTTCCATGTTAATGGAACTATAATGGTTTCTGTGTTGAGAACAGACTGTGAGAAAACTAAGACAGGGAGACCAGGAAAGAGGTTACTACAGTAAAGAAAGTAAAATATTGGTAGATTGAGCCAAAGTGGTAATGGTAGAATTAATAATAAGTGTTTGACTTTGTGGGAAGCTTCCCAGGTGTCTTACTGGTAAAGAATCCATCTGCCAGTGCAAGAGACCCAGGAGAATCAGGTTCAGTTGCTGAGTTAGGAAGATCCCCTGGAGGAGGAAATGGCAGCCCACTCCAGTATTCTGGCTTACAAATCCCGTGGAAATAGGAACCAGGTGGGCTACAGTCTATGGGGTCACAAAGAGTCAGACACAACTTAGTGACTACACACACACACGATTGACTTTTGTCCATATTTTTAACCTAAAACTAGAAAATGTTCTTTGATTGGATATGGGATATGAGAGAAAAGAAGAGTAAAATGACTGCAAGTTTTTGGTGTAAACAGCTGAGAAAAAGGGAAAGTATTTAGTAACACACTGTCAAAACTATGGGGAAACAAGCAAGGAGAGAAATAATTTTGTTTTGGAAAAATTAAAATTAAGAGTTTCAATATAAATCAAAGTGAAGCTTTCCAATTGTGAGATATAAACTAATGAACATACAAGAACTATACAAAAAAGATCTCATGACCTGGATAACTGCGATGGTGTGATCACTCACCTGGAGCCAGACATCTTGGAATGTGAAGTCAAATGGGCTTTAGGAAGCATCACTATGAACAAAGCTAGTGGAGGTAACGGAATTCCAGTTGAGCTATTTCAAATCCTAAAAGATGATGCTGTGAAAGTGCTGCACTCAGTATGCCAGCAAATCTGGAAAATTCAGCACTGGGCACAGGACTGGAAAAGGTAAATTTTCATTCCAGTCTCAAAGAAAGGCAATGCCAAAGAACATTCAAACTACTGCACAATTGCCCTCATCTCACATGCTAGCAAAGTAATTCTCAAAATTCTTGAAGACAGGTTTCAACAGTACGTGAACTGTGCCCTTCCATGTGTTTAAGCTGGCTTTAGAGAAGGCAGAGGAACCAGAAATCAATTTGCCAACATCCTTTGGATCATAGAAAAAGTAAGAGAGTTCCAGAAAAACATCTACTTCTGCTTTATTGATTATGTCAAAACCTTTGACTGAGTGGATCACAACAAACTATATCTGCCTCCTGAGAAATCTGTATGCAGGTCAAGAAGCAACAGTTAGAACAAAACATCGAACAAAAGACTGCTTCCAAACTGGGAAAGGAGTACATCAAGGCTGTATATTGTCACTCTGCTTATTTAACTTATATGCAGAGTACATTATGTGAAATGCTAGGCTGGATGAAGCACAAGCTGGAAACAAGATTGCCCGGAGAAATATCAATAACCTCAGATATGCAGATGAAACCACCCTTATGGAAGAAAGTGAAGAGGAACTAAAGAGCCTCCTGATGAAAGTGAAAGAGGAGAGTGAAAAAGTTGGCCTAAAGCTCAACATTCAAAAAACTAAGATCATGGCTTCCAGTCCCATCACTCCATGGCAAATAGATGGGGAAACTGTGGAAATAGTGGCAGACTTTATTTTCTTGAACTCCAAAATCACTACAGATGCCTACTGAAGCCATGAAATTAAAAAATGCTTGCTCCTTAAAAGAAAAGCTATGACCAAACTAGACATCATATTAAAAAGCAGAGACATTTCCTTGCTGACGAATGTCCATCTAGTCAAGGCTATGATTTTCCAGTAGTCATGTATGGATGTGAGAGTTGGACTGTAAAGAAAGCTGAGCACCAAAGAATTGGTGTTTTTGAACCGTGGTGTAGGAGAAGACTCTTGAGATTCCCTTGGACTGCAAGGAGATCCAACCAGTCCATCCTAAGGGAAATCAGTCCTAAATATTCATTGGAAGGACTGATGCTGAAACTGAAACTCCAATACTTTGGTTACCTGATGTGAAGAACTGACTAATTGGAAAAGACCCTGATTTGGGGAAAGATTGAAGGCAGGAGGAGAAGGGGACAGCAGAGGATGAGATGGTTGGATGGCATCACCAACTCGATGGACATGAGTTTGAGCATGCTCTGGGAGTTGGTGACAGACAGGAAAGCCTGGGGTACTGTAGTCCATGGGGTTGCAAACAGTTGGACACGACTGAGTGACTGAACTGAGCTGAAACTAATGAAACTGAAAATTTTACATTATTGGTAAGATATAAAATGTAGAGTCAGTATATATGTATATATATATATGTATATATAGTTTTTAAAGTTATGTGATGCAGTGACATCATCAAAGGAAGGAGCTTGAAAAGGGGAAAGTTCAAAAACTAAACTTCTGAATCATCCAACGCTTTGACTCAGTGAAATGATAAAGAATCAGTTAAGAAACTGAAAATAAATTGTAAATGAATTAGATTGAAAGCAATCCAATTGTTGTTCTTGCCAGCCAAGCAAACAAGGCATTTCAAGACAGAGAACATTTCAATTGTAAAAGTTATGCTTATAAATTGGTAAGATAAGAACTGGAAAGTGGCATGAATTTGGCATCATCGAAGTCTTTGGTAACTATTACAAGAGAAATACTGATAGAGTTCTGGGAATAAAAGTCTCATCAGAGTGAGAATGAGATTCCATTAACACTGAAGTCACAGCTTAGACATAGAGAATATGGTGAGCTTTTTGTATTTGACCATAAGGAAAGCATAAAAAATAGAGCAGTAATTGGAGAAATTAATGAGGCGACAGTTTCTTTAAGATGCGTGCATGCTAAGTCACCTCAGTCATATCTGACTCTTTGCAACCCCGTGGACTGTAGCCTGCCGGCTCCTCAGTCCATGGGATTCTCCAGGCAAAAATACTGGAGTGGGTTGCCATTTCCTTCTCTAGGATATCTTCCCAACCCAGGGATTGAACCTGCATCTCTTGAGTCTCCTGCATTGGCAGGTGCAATGTTTACAACTAGCACCACAAGATGGGAAAAATCAAATCAGTTTAATGCCATTGGAATAACTTGTAATGAGTGGAATGTTAGTAATACAGGACAGAAGGTTGAGAATTGCAGGAGAAATGTCTTTTCTGGTAAAGAGGCATGGGACTGGGTGCACAAATGAAATGGTTCTCCTTATATAGAATCACAGGCAGAACATATTTTGTAACAGGAAGTAAAGAGGTGGTCAGGTAGTTGTCCTGTTTTATTCTGATATTTCTTCTGATTGCTTTCCTTTCCATACTGAAATAATAAGGAAAATCATTAGGAGATGATGAGAATTGCGAGGATTTTCATGAAGACAAAAGGAAAATGTTATCCAGTGCAGGGTGATAGTGAATGAACTAGGCTAATATAGCGTGGTTGTATCTTTTGGACCCACTCTAACTTTCATGATTATGTGAAGGGAGAGCAATCTGCACAATTGCCAGCATTTTTTAAGCCACATTCAGCCAAATGACTTAGGCACTGAGATTTGGAAAGAAAGTGAATGTGTTAGTCACTCCGTTGTGCCAGGCTCCTCTGTCCCTGGAATTCTCCAAGCAAGAATACTGGGGTGGGTAGCCAATCCCTTCTCCAGGGGATCTTCCTGACCCAAGGATCTCCTCAGTTCAGTTCAGTTCAGCCACTCACTTGTGTCCAACTCTATGCCACCCCATGGACTGCAGCATGCCAGACTTCCTTGTCCATCACCAACTCTTGGAGCTTACTCAAACTCATGTCCAACAAGTCGGTGATGCTATCCAACCATCTCATTGTCTGTTGTTCCCTTCTCCAGCCTTCAATATTTCCCAACATCAGGGTCTTTTCCAATTAGTCACTTCTTTGCATCATGTGGCCAAAATATTGGAGTTTCAACTTCAGCATCAGTCCTTCCAATGAATATTTAGGATGGACTGGTTGGATCTCCTTGCAGTCCAAGGGACTCTCAAGAATCTTCTCCAACACCACAGTTCAAATAGGATCAATTCTTTGGTGCTCAGCTTTCTTTATAATCCAACTCTCACATCCATACATGACTACTGGAAAAACCATAGCCTTGACTAGACGGTCCTTTGTCGGCAAAGTAATGTCTCTGCTTTTTAATATGCTGTCTATGTTGGTCACAGCTTTTCTTCCAAGGAGCAAGCATCTTTTAATTTCATGGCTGCAGTCACCATCTGCAGTGATTTTGGAATCCAAGAAAATAAAGTCTGCCACTGTTTCCACAGTTTCCCCATATATTTGCCATGGAGTGATGGGACTGGATGTCATGATCTTAGTGTTTTGAATGTTGAGCTTTAAGCCTGTTTTTTTGCTCTCCTCTTTCGCTTTCATCAAGAGGCTCTTTAGTTCTTCATTTTCTGCCATAAGGGTGATGTCATCTGCATATCTGAGATTATTGATACTTTTCCTGGCAATCTTCATTTCAGCTGGTGCTTCATCCAGCCTGGCATTTTGCATGATGTACTCTACGTATAGGTTAAATAAGAAGGGTGACAATATACAGCCTTGATGTACTCCTTTCCTGATTTGGAACCAGTCATGTCCACTTTAACTGTTGCTTCTTGACCTGCATACAGATTTATCAGGAGACAGGTTTAGGTGTTCTGGTATTCCCATCTCTTTAAGTATTTTCCACGGTTTGTTGTGATCCACACAGTCCAAGGCTTTGGCGTAGTCAATAAAGCAGAAGTAGATGTTTTTCTGGAACTCCAGTACTTTTCTAATGATCCAACGCGATGTTCCGCTACATTTGATCTCTGTTTCCTCCTAAAGTTGTGAAATTCTGAGTCTTTGGCTTTTTAATAAATTGAAGATTACTGGCAAAGGTTTGTGGTAGAATGTCCATCAGTTTGGGTCTAAGTTTGATGCCTTCTTAGGATGGTGGCTCAGATTTGGAAAAAGGTCTGCCCTGCAATGCAGAATACCTGGGTTGCAAATCCATGGGTGGGGAAGGAATCGCGCCGCTGGAGAGGGAATGGCGCTATCCTGATAGATAATGTGCCTGAAAAGAATATTTTGTGTTATGATTGCACTTCATTTTAAAGTATTAAATAATTTGTAAATAATTTAATGTATTTTATTAGCACAAATAATAATAAATTTTAATTAAATTTAATGTAAACTAGTACGATTTTTAATTGTAAAAATTGTATAAGTCATACATGTGGTTAACATTGTACTACTGCTGGTTTCTTTAGCTAACATTAAATTCTTACAATTTTCTGAATGAACATGTATTGTGTTTTTTAGGCTGCAGTTAGGATCTCAAAGCACCTGAGTGTTTACTTTCCTAAAGAAAGACAACTCTTAATTTAGTCCACTCAACTCAGTATAACTTCATCAGTGGGTATAACAGCTGAACCTCCAGCTGAATACTTGGCAAATACTCGAATAAAGCTACCCTCTGATTACCATCTCATCTCTTTCGTGTGGAGGTGAAGATATCACAAAGATGATATGTTAGCAGTTTAAGGTATGTTTATTATAAACTAATCACAATGCCAATGATTCATGTCCTCAAGAAAAATTTATAATAGATTAGGTGCTTGGGTTTTAATATAAGGATTATTAATTGGATTCGATGGTCTTTTGATATCTATAAAAGCTTTCTTTGTCCCTTCCTACAGAGCCCATAGCTAAGATGGCAGCAATAAGTAAAATTTTCTGTTTTTGCTAGATTTTTTGAACAATTAAACATATAACTGGTGATTTTTTTAATTTAATTTAAATTATTGATAAA
>NW_017215304.1:0-14013 GCF_001704415.2 Capra hircus
TCTATTCTTTGCATTGATCGCTGAGGAAGGCTATGTTATCTCTCCTTGCTGTTCTTTGAACTCTGCATTCAAATGCTTATATTTTCCTTTTCTCCTTTGCTTTTGCTTCTCTTATTTTTCATTGCTATTTGTAAGGCCCTCCTCAGACAGCCATTGTGCTTTTTTGCATTTTTTTCCATGGGGATGGTCTTGATCCCTGTCTCCTGTACAATGTCATGAACTTCCATCCATAGTTCATCAGGCACTCTATCTATCAGATCTAGTCCCTTAAATCTATTTCTCACTTCCACTGTGTAATCATAAGGGATTTGATTTAGGTCATACCTGAATGGTCTAATGATTTTCCCTGCTTTCTTCAATTTAAGTCTGAATTTGGCAATAAGGAGTTCATGATCTGAGCCACAGTCAGCTCCGGTCTTGTCTCCAGGTTTAATTCTCTCTATTTTTTACAGTAGCCTTTTTGAACACATGCATTGGTGAATGACTATAGGTCAGTATCCTTGCCCTGGCTTACCAATCATGCATAACCCAGTCACTGACCAGCTCTCTAATGTCATCTCTCCTTATTCCTGTTCCTACTCTGTGTTGCACCATGAAGAGAAAATTCAGTCCCCGACTGAAGTCCTGCTTCCATCATCCGTGCCTTGGCATAGTGAGCAGCCTAACTTGCATTCTCCTCTCACTCCATCTCACCTGCCCCATTCATAGATATTGCACAGATAAATAGCACTTCTCCTTGAAGCCTGGACTGAGGAATCCTCTCTTCTGTTAAGTCAGTCAGTTTCTCCCAGTGGAATGAAATTGCTCTCTGATATGCTACTATGAAACCTGTACTTACATCTACCATAGTATATGGGCTTCCTTGGTAGCTCAGCTGGTAAAGAGTCTGCCTGCAATGCAGGAGACCCCAGTGTGATTTCTGGGTTGGGAAAATCCCCTGGAGAAGGGATAGGCTACCCATTTCATATTCTTGGGCTTCTCTGATAGCTCAGATGGTAAAGAAACTGCCTGCCACACAGGAATTCTGGGTTTGATCTCTGGGTTGGGAAGATCCCCTGGAGGAGGTCATGACAACCCACTCCAATAGTCTTGCCTGCAGAATCCCTATGGACAGAGGAGTCTGGCGAGCTACAATCCATGGCATCTCAAAGAGGTGACAAGAGTGAGAGTAAGCACAGCACAGTACCACAGTATATATTATACTTTCTATTTATTTGATTATATTCTACTTAGAGTATTAATGTCTATACAACAGAGATTATTTTGCCCAAAGTCCTCTTTCTTTAACTACAGTGTCTGGCTTATAAGAGGTGCTTAATACATTTTTGTTGAAAGCATAAATGAAATAATGAAGTTGTAACTAGTTGCTGGATAACCTTGGTGCAAATCAGTGCAACTTGGATTTCCATCCTCTCTTCACATGTGCCTTTCTTCAGAAAACAGCTTTCTCTAACGTGTGGCAGAAGGAAGGTGCTGTTTCACTTCATCTCTGACGTTACTGCTCAGCGCCCTGCATTGAGCTGGTGGTCCCTCCTCTCTCTCGCCAGCATCTCTATGAGCTGACCACTTGCTAGTCAACAACCATCACACCAGGCAATAGACTTTTCGACTTAACAATCTTTCTTCTCCACAGGAGAGCTGAAAAGGAAAGCAAATGGAGCGTGCCCTATTTCTCCTCTTCCTATCTCGCCTCTCTACAGCAGAATAGCAATTTAGGAAGGAAGAGCTAAAGTTCTTAACGACTTGGACTTCCCCGAGGGTCCACGTGGGAAAGCATCTGAAGGGCAGTGGGAACATGGTGGCTATACCTTGCCTTCATTACACTCCTCTACAGGTTCTCAAACCCTCCCGGACACCCACCTTCTGGATAGCTCTCTGTGAATCTCTCTTCTTGGGAGACTCGTCCCGTACATAGGGCAACACCTCAGTCCCTAGATCTCATGTGTCATACCAGCATTTTGTAATCTTTAAATAACTGGAGTGGGGGAGGAAGGCTGCCCTAAGTAATTCCATATAGGATTACTGTTTGTATTTTTGTTTGTTTTTAGCACAACAGTGTTTTAAGACATCTGCTGTGATGTCTCTTATGAGTATACCACAGCATCACATGTGTTTCAGATACACAGTTTGGCATTTTGTTTACTTAGCATTTACCTTCAGCGAA
This sequence comes from Capra hircus, assembly GCF_001704415.2. Lineage (NCBI taxonomy): Eukaryota > Metazoa > Chordata > Mammalia > Artiodactyla > Bovidae > Capra > Capra hircus. Next base: position 2,165 of record NW_017215304.1, read on the forward strand.
GACACTGGAGAATGGCTGCAGTTAGTCCACAACCTTTACTCACTAAGTATTTTCTAGGTTTGCATTTCATTGTTCTGCTTCCTGATTTTTTTTTCCCTTTGTCCCCGGAAAGCAGTGTAAAAGGGACTGAGCATTGCGTCAACCTGTCACTGTGTCTTTCATACATGTACTCACTCCCTAAAAAGGCAATTAAAGGCTGCTTCCTTAGAGGATGTTCATACAGTAACAAACAAGCAAAATAAACAAACAAAACCCGCAAAGAGTGATGTTCGTCCCTGTCATGCAATCTAGGGACTGCTCATCCTTTTCAATATTCCCAAGGGCGTGAGAACAGACACGTCTGTGTGCTTATCTATGGCGCCTCTTGTTTGTTAGAGCAGAGCACGCACAGCACCATTCCCAAGGACAGTCTCACTTTTTATTTTGCCTTTTTTTTTTTTTAAGGAAGGAGGGAGCTATAGTGTAACCCCATGTTGAGAACAGGAATATTTTTGTAAGCAGAACCATTATACAGAATCAGTTCAGTTAGTTCAGCTGTTCAGTCATGTCCAACTCTTTGAGACCCCAGGACTCCCTGCCCATAACCAACTCCCAGAGCTTGCTCAGACTCATGTCCATTGAGTCCGTGATGCCATTTAGCCATCTCATCCTCTGTTGTCCCCTTCTCCTCCCACCTTCAATCTTTCCCAGCATCAGAGCCTTTTCCAATGAGTCAGTTCTTCACATCAGGTGGCCAAATTATTGGAGTTTCAGCTTCAGCATCAGTCCTTCCAATGAATATTCAGGACTGATTTCCTTTAGGATGCACTGGTTTGATCTCCTTGCAGTCCAAGGGACACTCAAGAGTCTTCTCCAACACTACAGTTCAAAAGCATCTATTCTTTGGTGCTCAGCTTTCTTTGTGGTCCAACTCTCACATCCATGCATGACTATTGGTAAAACCATAGCTTTGACTATACATATGCAGAATAGACTGACTTTTCCCCTTACTTTTGTTTAGTTGCTAAGTCATATCTGACTGTTTTGTGACCCCATGGACCTTGCCAGGCTCCTCTGTGTGTGGATTTCCCAGGCAAGAATACCAGAGTACGTTGCCATTTCCTTCTCCAGGGGATCTTTGAAATCTAGGGATCAAACCATTGCCTCCCACATTGGCAGGCAGAATCTTTACCACTGAACCACTGGGGAAGCCCTTTCTTATTCTACAAATGAACTGTATTGCCCTTTAATGGAAGTTTCGGTTATCCCAAAAAGGCTTTTAACATTTAGGTGAAGAGTAAATTTCTCATCAGACTAGGATGAAATTATTTAGCTCTCCTGCATGGGAATGTGGTCAGTTAGGAGTGAGTCATGCTGGTGGTGGTAATTCATCTTGTTCCATCTGCATGATGTTCATGCTCAGAGGCTAGATAACAATGTTTAAATAACCTCTAGTTGTCTTCTGGGAAGAATGTGGTATGGCTGTATCATATTATTAAACTGTTAAAAAAAATTTAAGGACACCTAGTATATTCTTTCTCCTTCTATTTTCACTTCACCATCTCAGCAACTTGAGTTGTGTTTCAGCTGTCTCAAAAGAGGAGTGCACATGGCTGACTGTTATAGTTGGATAGAATTCCTGGCTTTTTATCCCCATAAATTATTCTTATTAAGAACTGAGTTTGCAGGACAGAAAAAGGATTTCTTTTGAGGTTGGAAACAAACTCCTGAACATGAGAGAGAGAAATGATGGTGAATTTAGGAATAGCAGGGTTTTGTTCTTTCTTCTGGTGGAGCTCTTAAAACAGTTAATGGTAACTTGTGCAGAAATGCCATGATAACACTGCCTTCCCCTTGGCTATCTCACTGAGGGGAACAAAGAAAAACTTAGATGCAATTTCCTTTAGCTAGTGGGAAGCAGGCTCAGATTCTTTTTTATTTCAAGAAGATGTGATAGAGCTGCAATATGTCTGGGACATAAAGTTAGGGGACTAATTGTACATTAGCTTGCCACTTAATAACTCAGTAAAATAGCCTGGGCAAGTTTCTTAATCTCTCCAAAAGTATGTATCTGTAAAAGAGGGAGAAGAAACTAACCTTGAAAAATTGTTTTTAAAAACCAAAGTAAATGAGCTAACATTTGTCAAGGACCAGTCATCATTAAATGGCACCTATTATTACATTACTACTTTTACTTGTTATAAATTGACAATTATGTTTATGTAATAGTTTGATAAAAGCTTTGTTTGATCTGATGTGAACCTTTCATTACTTTGCTGTCATCCTGCCTGGGTACACATTTACATTCTCTGCAAATTTTTAAAGCTATAAATACAGTTTTATTGAGTGAGAAGCTCATTATTGGATATAATGTCTCAAATTTGTGAAATTGACTCGGTGTTTAAGTCAAGAATTTAGGTAATCCAGCTTCTTTAAATGGCAGACATTTGCTCATACTAAATTTGAATTTATTGCCTGCACATCTCAAATAAATTTATGAGAAATTCATTAAAAAGTATGAAAATGTCAACATAGAATTGTAATTGTTGTACTTTCTACATACTTGAAATGTCACAAAATATCAGGATTATATGAGCTACACAAATTAAAACCATCTTTAGGGAATAAACCATTTCTAGTATAAAGTCACATGTCCTATTCCCCAAGGACTTGTTGTTCAATAAATGCTAATGGATGATGATACAATGTAACATTTTATAAATTAATCTTCTCAGTTTCTTTTTTCTGGGAGAGTGCATGGAACCTAGGCTTCCAATGGTTCTTTTTTTTCATGTTAAAGCTACATTTGCCTTTAGAGTGATTCTCTAACTACTTAATCTTTAGTCCCTTAACCAGAGTTTTATAACTATTGATACACAACGCATAAAAAGTGGGTTACGAGTGTTCCTGGAGAGGATTCTTTCCAGCTCAAATTGATGAGTGGAGTCTTAGGGTGGCAAGAGCTCTGTTGTCCGTCTAGCTAAAGCAGTTGCTTCCATCTGCATCCATATTCTGTACACAGATTATTATTAGCATATATACATATGTGTGTGTGTATATATATATGTATATGCCATGAAATGAAAAGTGTAGAAATCCTGGCAAGTAATATTTTTTTAATCACAATTTAATTCCAACTAATTAAAAATATTGCATTTAGCTCTTTGTTGTGTCTTTTGATGTCTTAAACATTTGTAGAAATGTTAGTTATATTAGTTTGAGGTTTCCTTTCCCTAGATTCAGATGCATTTTTTTCTATGAAAAGTGAAATGACAAAATCTAACAGCATCTTCCCTAAGAGTAAAAAATTAATAAGAACAAAAACCATATAATTTCAGGATGTTGCACTGAACTTAAAAGCTAACTTCCACATTATCTTAATATTTAATACTTTATTTTTATGATAACATATTCATAATCTAAAAATACTTCCCATTTATTAAAATCTTATCTTAGAATTAAATATTTTAGAAAAGTTGTGTAGAATTTCATAAAACATCCTCATAAAGATATTTTGCACCTTGATCTGCATCTTGTCTTACTTTTCTGTTTTTACATAGTTTTATTACAAATGGAAAAAATGGTAAAACAGGACACAATAATTTTTGAAGGACAAGGATGAGCAAATTTTTCTAAAGGAGTTTATTGAATGGATTATAGGTTCAACATCTGTGAGAAGGACCCAAGTAACTGTGGTTTAAATAAGATTATTTCTTTCACAACAGAATTCAGGGCAAACATAAATGGCTCTGAATGCCAGGGATCCAGGCTCCTTTATCATTTACTGTTTCAAGATCCTCAAAAAATTATTTTCACTTCTTGTTTCTTTTTTTCTTTTTTTTTAACTTCATACATTTTCTTTAAATTTTATTTATTTTTTTTTATTTTTTAAATTTTAAAATCTTTAATTCTTACATGCGTTCCCAAACATGAACCCCCCTCCCACCTCCCTCCCCATAACATCTCTCTGTGTCATCCCCATGCACCAGCTCCAAGCATGCTGTATCCTGCATCAGACATAGACTGGCGATTCAATTCTTACATGATAGTATACATGTTGTCTGTTCCAACTCCAGCCATTATGTCAGTGATCTAGCTGCGGATGTAGAGAACATAACAATTTGTTTTTGTTGGTTAAGCTTGAAGTTTCACACATCACTTTTCCTCACAATCAGTTGGTCAGGATTTAGGCATGTGGCCGTGAAATGGATAGAAATGCAATCCACTTGAAAATCTGATCACTATGAAAGGGGAAAAGGGACATTGTAAAATGATTAGCAGTCTCAGCAGCAAAGGACTACTGGGGAGATCTCTATGAATGATCACCTATGAGACAAAGGCATATTTTATTGTGGACCTTAATCTATATTGGTTTTACTGGAGGGCCAAAGGGCCTATGGATGCCACATATATGGTATGTTTTCCTTCAGTCTAGTGTATGCTCTTTGAAAGTAATTGTTTTCCATCTCAAGGTTATTTTTGCATAATAAAATAAAAATAAGGCAAATAAAGCAGTCTTCTCTTCAACAAATTTATCCTCTATTAGGAAAAAGATAAAAAATTAATGCCATGTGTTAAATGTACTGATAGAAGTTATGTATAAACAGGTGGGATAATAGTGATTAAAACAATTACTTGGTTCAAAGAAAAAATTTCAAGGATATATATAGTACTTGGGGCTTCCCTGGTGGCTCAGATGATAAAGAATCTGCCTGCAATGCAGGATACCTGGGTTCAAAACTTGGGTTTTCAAAGATCCCCTGGAGAAGTGAATGGTAACCCCTCCAGTATTCTTTTTTTTAAAAATTAATTTATTTTAATTGGACGTTAATTGACTAGCACACACCCACACACATAGAGTACTTGAGTTGGATTTGAATGTGAAACATTTTTAAGTTTTTATCTATTTCTTGGACAAATAGCAATGACACGCAACTTTAGCTTATTAAGGAATTATTTCTCATACTGAATGATCAGTCAGTAATACAAATAGAATACAATAGGGCATGTAAATAGTGAGATAATTCATATAGCTTTCTTGGTCAAGGGCATATCATATTAGCAAAAATAAAGACCTGAAGGATTGACTTTATAAATAAAGAATTAATATAGAGGCATATAATTTTTTGGAAATATATTTTATGTTCAATGAACTTAGCTTATGATTTTTAAATAATCATTAACTCTTTAAATTAATCAGTATTAGAAGACTGAGAGCTATTAATATTTCCAATTATAGTGTGGACACTTTCTAATTTCAACTCAACAAATTTAAAAAATGATAAACAAAAAAATGCAGTAATTGTGTACTTTATAAATAAGCCCTTATTTTCACTGCTTAAGAGTTTAACCTAGATTACAGATAATGGCATATAGTCAATAACAAGACTGTTATTCAAAACATGTGGCAGTGCTAATGTAACACTCAGAGGTAAATTCATAATGAAAATATTTTCCATGTGTTATTGAAAGATTGAAAATAAATAAACTAAGCACTAAAATGAAGAACTGAGAAATTTTTGAAAAGCTATGTAAGGGAAATATAAGGAAAATATTAAATTAAAAAAATAGAAATATATATAAATGATGAGTAATTCCAAGAGTTAATTTTTCTTAAAAGAATAAAATATTGAATAAGTAGACTTTAACTTAAATGAAACAAAAAAGTTTGTCATATCCCATAAGTGGGCATATAGAAATACACAGCTGGTAATTTTACCCACAAGAGGGAGCCTGTATTTTTATATTTTTGTCACAGAACTTGAAAAACCTGAACTAAAATATGTTCTAAAAAAATGTTTGTTGATACCATAATCTTTATGTCAAGTTTTAAGCTAATCAGATTTCAGTTGGCATATTTTTTCTTTAACCATAATATATCAGTATGTCACAAGACTGGATGATGATTGGAATTTTTAAAATTTTTCATACCTATATTGTAATTAGGTTTTTTCAGATATAATAATGAAGATATAGCTGCCAAAACAGCCTAAGAGGAAATTCCTTTCAGGTAGTAGTAACATTAGTTGAGCTAAATTGACTTGAATTATTATAAGTGCTTTATATCCAAATTTAATAACATAGAAATGAAGTGATATTTCAGTCATCTTCTTATCAAAAAAGAGGCTTATATAAACCTGTAATTATCTATATATTTTCGGAACAGGCAACACCCTACTTTAAAAATTATGGTGGTCATTCTCATCAATATCACTTAAGACTTGCCTAAGAAAGGGTATAACTGACATGACAGCAGGATGATCTTTTTTTTTTCTTAGAGTTGAGAAAAAGACCCTTAAAAAAAAAACCTAAGCTGTATTCTTCATATCTTTAATCTCCATAAACAATATCTTAAATTACTAAGTCTCTAAATAAACGTGCTCTGAGCTTTGGAAAATAAAATATATCCATCAACTTAATAATTACCTTATAAAAGATAGTTTTGGCAAGTCATCAACTGAGAGTGATCTGTTCTGTCACATTCAGAGACAAAGTAATCTAGCTGAAATTTGTTTTGTGACCCCTTGTAAAGTGCAGGGAAGACAGGTGATAAAGTGTCCCTGTCTCCTAGTGTCCTCTCCTCAGCCCCTTGACAATATTATACACCAGGGGCAGGAAGCTGAAGAAGAAAGGGTTAATCACCATTGTTCTTCCTTCTGAAATGCCAACCTACCCATTAAATCATTGTTTTTTCTCCTACTAGGCACCATGAATCTAATGGACCTAAAATCAATATCTTATAAATGACATAAATATATATTCATTTTATGGACTAATGTACCCTAGTGTCTGAATCCTATTTACAACCTCCACTTTAAAAGAGAACAACAGACCTACTTCTGCCAGTAAAAGGTTACTCAGTCACTGGTGACATGTTGCAGAATGGACTGTTGTCTTGCTGAAGTGTGGCACGAGGGCAAGACTGGTGCTGCAAATCCACCACTGTTGAAACTTGAAACCCAGTCCAGGGCACTCATGTTAGGATTCACAATTACAAAGGAGCATGCATGGAGCTTCCAAGAGTTCCACCATCTTCCCAGGTGGATTCACACGTTTCTGTTGCATTAACTTGTCTTGTAACTTATATAAAATTTTCAGTGCATCAAATCATTACAATACTGAAAAAGAAAACACAACTTCCACTTCATAGTGACTTCTATAATGATTGAGGACACTCAATTAAAAAAAAAAAAAACTGAACTAAAAGACCAAAATGATCACTAGCCTACCAGAGAGACACTGGCCAAAAAAAATGTAGCGTGAGATCGCACCACATTAAACCATATTTTCATGCAAGCTCTGGGGAAACTAAGGGCATTTCATTTCAGTGAAACAACCAAAAAAGATACAATGACTGTCTGTTGGTTTTTTATATAGTAAGAAAATATGCTGGGAGTTCCCTGAAGGTTCGGGGGTTAGGGCTCCATGCTTTCACTGCTGTGGCCCTGAGTTCAATCCTTGTTGAGGGAACTAAGATGCTGGCAAATCATGTGGTATGGCAAAAAAAAGAAAAAGAAAAAGAAATGATGAGAAGGTTTTATAAAAGTAATTAGTTGTGGTTGTGCTGGGTCTTCCCTGTGGTGCTCAGGCTTTCTCTAGTTGCGGGGAGTGGGGCTACTCTTCCCTGCACTGCATGGGTTTCTCATTGTGGGGGCTTCTCTCTCGTTGCAGAGCACAAGCTCTAGGTACCTGGGCTTCAGTGCTGCAGCTCGAGGGGCGCTACAGTGCAGGCTCAGTAGTTGCTCTGTGACACGTGGCATCTTCCCTGATCAGAGATGGAACCCATATCCCCTGCACTGGCAGGAGGATTTTTACCCACCGTACCACCAGAGAAGTCCTCTCAGAAGCCATTCTTATGAGTGAGAAAGTCTTATGCTTAGTTCTAAAAAGTAAACTTCAGTTTACAACTTATTCCTAACTTTATTTTGAGGGGATCGTTTTCTACTTTTAATATTTTTAAGATACCAAATGTAAAATACATTTACTGTAAAATACAAATACTCCTGTAGACTTTCTGTTTTGATGGGTACAAACTGAAATAGAGAATAACCAATAGGAAAAGCAACTTTAAAAACAGATATTTTTTGAGAGAATTCTAGCCAACAGGTCAGTATGAGGTTTCCTGTTCAGTTTTATGGCTTAAAATCCACAGAGTTATAAAACTACAAAAGAAAAAAAAAAACTGTTGTTCTTTTTTTTCCATTTGCCAACCAGAGTCATTTATCCCCTATTAGATAAAGTATAATAGACTCTACGGAAAGGGTCATTGGCCTTCCATTTAATGATATTGCCAGCCCCAATCTGCATTTTCCCGGCAATGTCCCTCAACACAGAATAAATGGCTGATCTCTTCACAATAACAGCTGATTTCTATTTATTAAGCTAAAAAGGTCACCATTTTCTACGGCTGGGCCGCCCTGCACTATTGATAATTTTATGCATAAACAAATGGCAAATTTGTGCCCCATAAATATGCATTAGCAATTACTTTTTCCTCGGGCAACGCTCACCGCATGCAAATGTGTACCTCACAGGGCCTGGGAGCTTTTGTTTTAGCTCTTGAACAGTGAAACAAAAGAGCACAATAAACAATTTTAAAATTGCCAATCAATAAGCAGTGCAGATGCAAAGGTAAATGGCAAGAAACTTGCTTAGAAACAACTAAACAAAAAGTGAGGAGGGGAAGATAGCAGAAGACTTTTCCTTTTTATTATTTCATTTCTTTCTCTTTCATAGTGAAAAGGCTAAAGCCCTCTTGACACAGAACAGCTAGATAGGCTGGTGCTAAATCAGATGCCAGATGGGGAAAATAGAATATATACACATGTTGAATCAACACACATACAAATACACACACACACACACACACACACACACACCCGTCAAAAAGGAGGTCTGAGTAAAACGGTGTTCTGACATAATTTCAAATGCATCACCAATTCAAATTTCAGATTTTTCAATTTCAGAGATTCAAAGGATTTTTAAGCTGATAAACTGGGAGGCACTACACCGATGCATAGCTAAAGCTTAATGCTGCTGCATTTTGCCATTCTCTGTTTTCTAATAAAGACAAGGGAAACATACATTATCAATAAGTAGGATATGTTAGGGACATGAGGAAAAGGAGTAAATAAGGAATATACTGAAAAGAAATAAAAAAAACATCTCACAAAACAACTACACATCCTTTAATATCAAAAACCTTTACCTCAGAACAATTCAAGAACAATACTGGGGGACATCCCTGATGATTTGGCGGCTAAGACTCCAAACTCCCGATGTAGACAGTTTGGGTTGGATCCCAGGTCGGGGAACTAGATCCCCCATACTGCCATAAAGGTTCCCATGCTGGCATAAAGACGGACGATCCCAAGTGTCGCAACTAAGACCCAGCGCAGGCAATAATAATAAAATATTAAAAAGAATAGCATTGGGTATAAGGATTTAGAGATAGGGCGCTAACAAGGACAGAAGCAACAGACAGGTGTAAGAAAGCCAAAGGGGAAAAATGTTACCTAATTTGAACTTGAACATAAACGATAGCTCAAGAAAAAGTTGACATTTTTTAAAGAAAAATAAACTTTTATAAGAGGTTTATTTGGCCCACTCTATCATGTACCACTCTAGGATCCATTTACCCTTGGATCTTGACAGAAATCTCTACAGGTTGGTATGTTTCACAGCATAAGGTACATAGCAGTTAGGAAACTGAACCAGTTAACATAAAGCGGTGCTAGGTCTGACCTTTGACCTAGTCTGATGCTTGTACCTCTCACTTCACTACTGCATGGTCTGAGTCTGCCATCCACTCCTGAAAACGTATCCCCTTTAACCTGATTTTAAAAATCTCTTCCTCAATGTATTGGTGGCTTTCCCTTCGTGTGAACAAGTCAAACTGTATTAACAATTTAAAATTCAGGACTTAGGCCAGTTTTCAAAACTAAGCTACTAAACTACTTTTGTAAAATATACAAATGCTGATTTCTATATTAGTACAAAGATACACTGGGCCTCCCAGGTGGCTCAGCAGTAAAAGAATCCGCCTGCTAATGCAGGAGAGAGAGGTATGGTCCCTGTGTCAGAAGATCCCCTGGAGGAGGAAATGACAACCTACTTCAGTATTCTTGCCTGGAAAATCTCATGGACAGAGGAGACTGTTGGGCTAGAGTCCACAGGGTTGCAAAAATTGGACACAACTAAGTAACAGAACATGCATGTGTGTGCACAAACACACACACACATGCACACACATACACACAAAAATATATTAGTACCTTCCCACTGAGACCATGCCATAGTTTTAATAATCATTTAATATAATAAAAAGTTTTGTTCTTACACAATGGTTTAGCCCGTATTAACAAGAAAGTAGTAAAGATAAATAAAATTATTCTTGGCCTAAAGGCAAATAGGCAAACATGAAAATCTAAAGCCAACAATAGCTCTGTCCTGTTCAAAGTCAAGATACTCTTCACAGGGGCCTCTTAGAATCTCTGTGTGGGTACTAAAAGTCAACCTCATTCTTTAGAGGAGGCCATGAAACTTCTCCTGGCAGTACTTCCCCTGGTAATGTCAGTGTTGGGAGATCAGGGCTGTTGCTGGCAATGCCAACTGATGGTGTGAATAAGAGAAGATGCCCGAAGTGGACAATCCATAAAATATATTTACTCGCACAGTCATATACGATGGCCCCAGAAGAGACTTCATATTTTTCTTGGTTAGAAAAGTTGTTATTTCTAGTAGTATAGAATCAAACTCCATCTTTTTTAGAGTTAAAGATTTTTTTTTTTTTAATTGGGGTATAGTTTGGGTTTTCCTAGTGGTTCAGATGGTAAAAATCTGCCTGCAATGCAGGAAAACTGGGTTTGACCCCTGAGTCAGGAAGATCCCCTGCAGAAGGGAATGACTACCTACTCCTGTATTCCTACCTAGAGAAGTCTACAGACAGGGGAGCCTAGAAGGCTACAGTCCATGGGGTCACAAAAAGTCAGACACAACTAAGCAAGTAATAATATAGTTGTTTTACAATGTTGTACAACAAAGTGAATTGGCTATATATGTATATATCTCCTCCCTTCCATAACCCTCCCCATCCCATGGAGTTAAAGATGTTTGAGAATCAACTATCCACTTATTATTACAAAATCAGCACAGCTGGATTCCAATACTTTATATATTAATTCAAATAATTATAAAGTTAGTGTACTCCCATTTTTGCTATCTTAATTATCAGTCTTCAAAGCTGAACATACAAAACTTGAGCACGGTTTTCTTGATCAACTAACTGCATTCAACGTGTGCTGAAGAGCATCACTACAGAAGAACCCATGTTGTCATTACCATCATATCTTGCCCAAGTCCTCACTCTCCAAGCAAGGTAAGGATTTCAAACTAAAACCACAAAAACTCCAATAATCTGGAGTTTGTCTGAAATTTATCAGTGCTTGTATAGTCAACCATGTAGACTGCATGTAAATAAAAGTGTGCTGCTGCTGCTGCTAAGTCACTTCAGTCGTGTCCGACTCTGTGCGACCCATAGATTGCAGCCCACCAGGCTCCCCTGTCCCTGGGATTCTCCAGGCAAGAACACTGGAGTGGGTTGCCATTTTCCTTCTCCAATGCAGGAAAGTGAAAAGTAAAAGTGAAGCTGCTCAGGCATGCCCGACTCTTAGCTACCCATGGACTGCAGCCTACCAGGCTCCTCCGTCCATGGGATTTTCCAGGCAAGAGTACTGGGGTGGGGTGCCATTGCCTTCTCCAGAAAGTTCAGTTCAGTTCAGTTCAGTCGCTCAGTCGTGTCCGACTCTTTGCGACCCCATGAATTGCAGCACGCCAGGCCTCCTTGTCCATCACCAACTCCCAGAGTTCAC
>NW_017215305.1:0-14012 GCF_001704415.2 Capra hircus
CCTTTGCCGCCTCGACTTTCAGGCCGAGGATCTACTCACACACTGTGGCACGTGGACAGCCTTGTGGGAAAGCCTCGTGAGAAAGTCTTGAGGGAAGCCACAAATTCCTTGACTGACGTGACGGGAAGCCTGACACTGCGGCTACCGCGCGGGAGGAAAGCGCACGTGCATGCCCCCACTTCGAGCCGAGGACTGACTTCTCTGGGCAGACTCCAGAAGTACCCCAAGATCCATGTCAGCACTGGAGAGGAATCCTCAGGTTCCGGCTTCAACTCCACACAAGGTCTTAGGCCCCGGCATCGACCTGAGAGGAATCCCGAGTGGCCCCCTAAAACCTTGCAATGTGACTGGCCTTTCCTGAGGCCACCAGAGCGGGTCCCTGACGTCCCCGTCGTAACTCGAGAGCACGTGCCACAAGTCGAGAAAATCCAGGAGGTTCTCCCCTCCAGGCGAGATGAGGCCCATTTCCGCTGAGGCGTTTCGAGGCTAATCACACCTAACCTCTGGAACTTCCAAAGGGTCCTTCACACCCTTGTTGCAACTCAAGAAGTTCCCCGACATACCCGTCTCCACTCGAGAGGAAGCACGAGGTTCCCGCCCACATCCAGAGGAGCCCCGGTTCCGCCTCATAGCTGGAGATTAGGGATCCTTTCCCTACTTTGTCGGGAGAGAATTCCCAGTGTTCCCATCGCATCTCCAGATGAGGCGCTTTCAACAGGAAAGGCGAGAGGAACTCCAGGGTAGTCCCACCATTCCAAGAGTCCCCCAGATGTCTCAGTCCATTCCAGAGGATCCTGTGTTCCCTGCACTGCCTCGACGTTCACGCCGATGATTGACTCACACCGCGGAGGCTCTTGGGACAGCCTTGTGGGAAAGCTTCGTGTGAAAGCCTCGAGGGAAAGCCTCGAGGGAATGCCTCAGATCCCTTGTACCACGCTACAGGAAGTTTGACGCTTCTGCTACAGCTTGGGAGGTAAGCGCACGTGCATGCCCCCAATGAAGACGAAGACTGACTCCCCTTTCGAGACTCCAGAATTACCCCAAGATACATGTCAGCTGTGGACAGGAATCCTCAGGTTCCGGCCCCGACTCCACACAAGGTCTTAGGCTCCGGCATCGACTGGGAAGGACCCCTAGATGCCCCCTAGCAACTCGCCTGGCGACTGGCCTTTCCTGAGTCCACCAGAGCGGATCTCTGTGGACCCCGTCGTAACTCGAGAGCACCTGCCACAGCTCGAAAAAATCCAGGAGATTCTCCCCTCCAGGCGCAATGAGGCCCATTTCCGCTGAGGCATCTCGAGGCAAACCACTCCTAACCTCTGGAACTTCGAAAGAGTCCTTCACACCCTTGCTGCAACTCAAGAAGTTCCCCGACATACCTGTTCCTCTTCACTTTCTGCCATAGTTGTGATGTCATCTGCATATCTAAGTTTATTGATATTTCTCCCAGCAATCTTGATTCCAGCTCACGTATCTTCCATCCCAGCATTTTTCATGATGTACTCTTCATATAAGTTAAATAAACATGGTGACAATATACAGCCTTGACATACTCCTTTTCCTTTTTGGAACCAGTCTGTTGTTCCATGTCTTGTTCTAACTGTTGCTTCCTGACCTGCATACAGGTTTCTCAAGAGACAGGTCAGGTGGTCTGGTATTCCCGTCTCTTTCAGAATATTTCCCAATTTATTGTGATCCACACAGTCAAAGGCTTTGGCATAGTCAATAAAGCAGAAAGATGGTTTTGTTTTCGGGAACTCTCTTGCTTTTTCAATGATCCTTGGATGTTGGCAATTTGATCTCTGGTTTCTCGACATTTTTTATTCATTTATTTATTTATTTTTAATTGTTTAGTTTTTTATTTTTTAAATTTTAAAATCTTTAATTCTTATATGCATTCCCATACATGAACCCCCCTCCCACCTCCCTCCCCATAACATCTCTCTGGATCATCCCCATGCACCTGTCCCAAGCATGATGTATCCTGCGTCAGACATAGACTGGCGATTCAATTCTTACATGATAGTATACATGCTAGCATGCCATTCTCCCAAATCATCCCACCCTCTCCCTCTCCCTCTGAGTCCAAAAGTCCGTTATACACATCTGTGTCTTTTTTTTCCTGTCTTGCATACAGGGTAGTCATTGCCATCTTCCTAAATTCCATATATATGTGTTAGTATACTGTATTGGTGTTTTTCTTCCTGGCTTTCTTCACTCTGTATAATCGGCTCCAGTTTCATCCATCTCATCAGACTGATTCAAATGAATTCTTTTTAACGGCTGAGTAATACTCCATTGTGTATATGTACCACAGCTTTCTTATCCATTCATCTGCTGATGGACATCTAGGTTGTTTCCATGTCCTGGCTATTATAAACAGTGCTGCGATGAACATTGGGGTACATGTGTCTCTTTCAATTCTGGTTTCCTCGGTGTGTATGCCCAGAAGTGGGATTGCTGGGTCATAAGGTAGTTCTATTTGCAATTTTTAAAGGAATCTCTGCATTTTTAAAATCCCTCTTGAACATTTGGAAGTTCACAGTTCATGTGAACTTGGAGAATTTTGAGCATTACTTTACCTAGCGTGTGAGATGAGTGCAATTGTGCAGCAGCTTGAATATTCTTTGTCATTGCCTTTTCATTGGGATTGGAATGAAAACTGACCTAATGACTAGATGTTTTCAATTGCATATGCTGAAAGAACTGGCTGTGCAGTTTTGAAGAAAAAAAAATCATTTTAAACCCATTTTCTCTGAAGTGCAGGCATATCATGGCCATCCTGAATCAAAAACTCAACTTTTCTTTATGTAGTCATAGTTTCATGCCTAAATTATAGGCCAACTCGTGCTCAAATTGACTCTGATATCAGGGGCAGATCAACTAATAAAAAGCTTGGATTGTCCCTCTGGAGGAAAGTGAGATCTTGTTCCCACGAGAAGAATCTGAAGGGTTAAGGGAACTTGCAAGAGTGGGGAAAGCTTAGTCCATCCTACATGTACCAAAATCTTAAATAAGGCTTATTTACTTTACCGAAGTAAAGAAACAGATGATGAAAACAATTATAAATCAATGAAATGTAAAGAAACTCATAGTCTGTTATCAAAAAATTGCATTCTAAGAAAACTTTGTTCTCTTAACCTAGAGAGGAGACTAACTTCCATCTGGTACCAGCTTACCAGAAGACAAACAAACAAACAAAAAATTATTGGTAAGCTTAAAAAAGTATATTCCATATATCTTGAAGTAGCAGTATTTCTGCAAAGGCATCAGTGTGAAACCATAGAGGACATGGTTAAAACCTGATTAAATAGAAATTGACAAAGTAATCTGGTCACTGCTGCGACTTGAAATGCTTTAATATGATAACTAGAATTATAACTGACAGCATTTGACCAGGACATATCAGATTTTCATGGATGTCACATAATTTCTAGGATATCTATACTAGGAACTGAAGGAATCTTTGAACCTAGGAAAGAAAACAACAGTCTCAAAGGCCCTTGCTGAATCATCTATCAGCAAGGAATGTCTTTGCAAGGATCAAAGTGAAGGGAAAATACACCGACCTGCCTCTGCAACTTTGGTCCTCTGAGCAGATCTGGAGGTCTCCCTTTGTATAAGCTAACCTGTTCTTCCAAATAGAGGTTTACAACACAAACAACTGGCCGCCTATTCTTCCCCAAAGGAGGGCTCTCTTTCCCCACATCCTGCGAACTCCCTTTCCCAACCTCCTGGAAAAGCGCTTCTTGCAGTTCCTTTCAGAAAATCCTATGGACGGAGAAGCCTGGTAGGCTGCAGTCCATGGGGTTCGCTGAGGGTCGGACACGACTGAGCGACTGCACTTTCATTTTCACTTTCATGCATTGGAGAAGGCAATGGCAACCCACTTACTGTTCTTGCCTGGAGAATCCAGGGATGGGGGAGCCTAGTGGGCTACCGTCTATGGCGTCGCACAGAGTCGAACACGACTGAAGCAGCTTAGCAGCAGCAGCAGCAGCAGCAGTTCCTTTCTTAGGGACAGTTATCCCTGAGATTGGGAACTGGAAAGACAGAGCCACCTCCACACACACGTCTTTTCTGTCCCTTTCCTCTGGAGGAGAGCTCTAGTGAGCCTAGGTCTGTCAGGAAAATTCTTGGCTTTGACGGGATCACACCCAGTGTGTGAACCTGCATACCCGACCTAGGGGCCACAGGGCACCTGTTTTGCTCGAGTGGGTCCTGGAGGGGTGCAGCATAGCAAGAGCTTAAAAAATCCATCCAAATTGTCTTTCTTTACCTCGGAGAGAACGAGTTTGCTCCACCTCCACCTTTGGCAGTGTGGAGGGAAGAGGGCACCACCCTCTCCAAAGGGGGCAATAGGGCCTACCAGGAGAGAAAGGCCCTTGAGGAGCTGAGCCCAGGTAGGCAGCCAGTGATGTCAAGCACACTCCCGCTGCTTTGCTTCTTCATGGGCACTCCACGATCTGCTAGGAATGTCTTTGCAAGGATCTCAAAGGGAAGGGGAGATACATGGCCCTGTCTCTGGAACTTCAGTCCTCTGAGCAGATCTGGAGATCTTGAGTTGTATAAGCAAACCTGTTCCTTCCAAATAGAGGCTTGCAAACACACGCCTGGTGGTTGCCTCTTCTTCCCCGAAGAAGCCTTTCTTTCCCCACATGCTGTGAACTCCCTGTCCCAACCTCCAAGAATAGCGCTTCTTGCCATTCCTTTCTTAGAGGCAGTTATCCCTGAGCTTGGGGCCGTAGGGAGTAGCCCCACACTCACAGGGAAAGGCAAAGACTCCTCCATACATCTCCTCTATCCCCTTTGCTCTGGAGGAGAGCTCTAGTGAGCCTAGGTCTTTCAGGAAAATTCTTGGCTTGGACAGGATCTCACCCTGTTTGTGAACCTGCATACCCAACCAGGGGCCACAGAGCACCTGTTTCAGTAAAGTGGGCCCTGAAAGGGTGCAGCCTAGCAAGAGCTTGAAAATCCATTCAATTGCTGTTTTTGTACCTCTGACAGAGCGAGCTTGGCTCCACCCTTTGGCAGTGAGGAGAAAAGAGGCATGACACCCTCCCCAAGGGGACATGGGGCCTACTTCGAGAGGAAAGGCCCCTTGTGGAGTTGAGGCCAGGAAGGCACACAGTCATGTCAAACACACTCCCACTGCTTGCTTCTTCATGGGCACTCCCGCTATCAGCTAGGAATGTCTTTGCAAGGATCACAAAGGGAAGGGGAGATACACGGCCCTGCCTCTGGACCTCCGGTGCTCTGAGCAAATCTGGAGGTCTCCCGTTGTGTAAGTGAACCTGTTCCTTCCAAAGAGAGGCTTGCAAACACATGCTGGATTGTTGCCTCTTCTTCCCTGAGGGAGGCTCTCTTTCCCCGCATCCTGGGAACACCCTCTCCAAGTGCTGGAAAAGCTCTTCTTGGAGTTTCTTTCTTAAAGTCAGTTATCCCTGAGCTTGGGGCCATAGGGAATAGCACCAAACTAACAGGGAAAGGCAGGCAACGTCCACTTATCTCTTCCATCCGCTTTGCTCTGGAGGAGAGCTCTAATGAGCCTATGTCTGTTAGGAAAATTCTTGGCTTTGATGGGAACACACCCGGTGTGTGAACCCGCATACCCGACCTAGGGGCCACAGGGCACCTGTTTCACTCGAGTGAGCCCCGAAGTGGTGCAGCTTAGCAAGAGCCTGAAAATCCATTCAATTGCTGTTTTTGTACCTCTGACAGAGCGAGCTTTGCTGCACCCTTTGGCAGTGTGGAGGGAAGAGGACACAACCCCCTCCCCAAGGGGACATGTGGCCTCCTTCGAAAGGAAAGGCCCTTTGAGGAGCTGAGGCTAGGAAGGCACACAGTCGTGTCGAACACACTCCCACTGCTTGCCTCTTCAGGGCCAGTAGCGCTATCAGCTAGGAATGTCTTTGCAAGTATCGTAGTGGGAAGGGGAGATACATGGCCCTGCCTCTGCAACTTCGGTCCTCTGAGCAGATCTGGAGGTCTTGAGTTGTATAAGCAAACCTGTTCCTTCCAAATAGAGGCTTGCAAACACACACCAGGTGGCTGCCCCTTCTTTCCTGAAGAAGGCTCGCTTTCCCTGCATGCTGTGAACTCCCTGTCCCAGCCTCCAGGAATAGCACTTTTTGCAGTTCCTTTCTTAGGGGCAGTTATCCCTGAGTATGGGGCCATAGGGAGTAGCACCACACACACATGGAAAGGCAGAGCCACCTCCACACATCTCTTCCATCCCCGTTACTCTGGAGGAGAGCTCTAGGGAGCCTAGGTCTGTCAGGAAATTCTTGGCTTTGATGGCAACACACCCAGTGTGTGAACCTGCATACCCGACCTAGGGGCCACAGGGCACCTGTTACACTCGAGTGGGCCCTGAAGCAGTGCAGCCTAGCAAGAGCTTGAAAATCCATCCAATTGCTGTTTTTGTACCTCTGACAGAGCGAGCTTTGCTGCATGTTTTGGCAGTGTGGAGGGAAGAGGGCACAACCCCCTCCCCAAGGGGACATGGGGCCTACTTTGAGAAGAAAGGCCCTTTGAGGAGTTGAGGCCAGGAAGGTACACAATCATGTCAAACACACTCCCGCTGCCTGCTTCTTCATGGGTACTCCCGCTATCAGCTAGGAATGTCTTTGCAATGATCTCAAAGGGAAGGGGAGATACATGGCCCTGTCTCTGGAACTTCGATTCTCTAAGCAGATCTGGAGGTCTCCCATCGTATAAGCGAACCTGTTCCTTCCAAACAGAGGCTTGCAAACACACGCCAGATTGTTGACTCTTCTTCCACGTGGGAGGCTGTCTTTCCCACATCCTGGGAACTCCCTGGCCCAGTCCTAGAAAAGCACTTCTTGGAGTTTCTTTTTAAGGTCAGTTATCCCTGAGCTTGGGGCCATAGGGAATAGCCCCAAACTTACAGGGACAGGCAGGCCACGTGCACATATCTCTTCTGTCCCCTTTGCTCTGGAGGAGAGCTTTAGTGAGCCTAGGTCTGTCCAGAAAATTCTTTGCATTGACGGGAACAACTCCTGCATGTGAACCTGTATACCCAACCTAGGGGCCACAGGGTAGCTGTTTCACTCTAGTGGGCTCTGAAGTGGGGCAGCCTAGCAAGAGCTTGAAAATCCGTTCAATTGCTGTTTTTGTACCTCTGACAGAGCGAGCTTTGCTGCACCCTTTGGCAGTGTGGAGGGAAGAGGGCACAATCCCCCCTGCCTAAGGGAAATGCAGCCTACTAGAGGAAAGGCCACTTGAGGAGCTGCTGCCTCACTTCTCCTCAACTCAATTTTTTGTCACCATTTAATCTACATCATATGAATTTTTGAAACTAATTTGTAACTTTTAGAAAAAAAGACTTCTTAGGTATTAACATACTGGTATTTCTAAAAGGGGGAAATACTTCTTCCCTAAAACTGTATTAAGAAAATTTGAATGGAATGAAATATGTTTTGATGTAGCAGAATTATTATTTTATCTTTCCAAACCAGCATTTGTTAAATGTTTAACTGCTAATAACTGTCCAGGCTTCCGTGGTGGCTCTGCTGGTAAAGAATCCACCTGCAATGCAGAAGACCTGGGTTTGATCCCTGGGTTGGAATGATCCCCTGTAGAAGGGAAAGGCTACCCACTCTAGTATTCCAGCCTGGAGAATTCCATGGACTGTATAGTCCATGCGTTTGCAGAGTCAGACATGACTGAGCAACTTTCACTATTCACTAATAACTGTTCAGCCTGAAGTAAGAACTTTCAAAAATCTTTGAACACAGACACTCTAACTTAATTCCCCTCTGGGATAAATATTTTGCATGTACTTTTAGGTTACATATTCACAACAGGCACAGAACTCTTTTATTATATATTTTATTTTCATATAAATTAACATCCTAGAAAAACTAAAATAGAAACACTAAATACAGTATTGCACATAGCAATCTCTGTTAAATGCCCCATTATATCATCGAAGCTCATACACACATGAAGGGACTGAAGGAGACAGGAAGATGGCAGAATAGCAACCAGAGAGCCACTACTGTGTCTGTGCACATCAACTACAGACTGAAAGGTAAGGACAGTATTTTACATAAATAGAAAACATTGAAGGGTTAATAGGGTAGCAGAGATGTGCCTGCAAACGGGTCTCTCTGCTTGGGCTGAATGTCCTTGCAAACGAGGCGTTCTGCCAAGAGCCTGGACAGAGCCTTGAGTTTAATGGTTCCTTGCAAACGAGGGAGCATTCCCTTCTTGTGATAAGAAGGAAAAGAGGGCTTTGGACAGACTCTGCAGTAGACAGGGATATCACTCCCCTTGCTGTACGATAACATGTATGCACCTGCGCTGTGCTGAAAAGGCTTATTTATGTAGTCTGGAATTCTTCCTTGGGGGCTTTATAATATTAAACAGCAAATTGTTTGCGCAGTTCTGTTCTTCCGGCTGGAGAGTGTATTGTCCGTCTCTTGTGTGTCTCTTGTGTTTTGTCTTTGTGTCATTTCACTCGCAACAAAACATAGTTACAATTCAGATTTTTTTTAAGTTGCCTCCATAATTGGTTTGCAATAGCAACAGATTCTCCCCTTTATTCATAGCCATACCCTAACACATATAATTTTTAAAAATCTATTAATGTTAGACAAAACCATCACAATGCTTCAGGAGTGACTTAAAGAAAACCCCAATAAAGTCACAATACTCAGGCAGGTGGATTTAATGAACAAGTCCTAGGTAGATATCAATCCATCTAAAGTAAGTAAGTAAGTAAGTAAGTAAAGTCGTTTAGTCGTGTCCGACTCTTTGCGACCCCGTGGACTGTAGCCTACCAGGCTCCTCCCTCCATGGGATTCTCCAGGCAAGAGTACTGGAGTGGGTTGCCATTTCCTTCTCCAAAAGTTACTCTTTTTTTTTTTTTTTTTTTGCCAACAGTTAGTCACGTTTGGCAACTTTATGAGGATCATTTAAAAGCACTGAGAAGAGCAACGGTAAACTTTGCAGAGAGGCACAGCTTTGGTTTAACTGACCTTTGCTGCAGATTGGCTTTATGTAGGTCCTAAAAGAAATGGTTGATAAAGGGCTTCATTTAACTTAAAATTATGATTCTTGCCTATAGTAAATGATTTATAGAAAGGGTTTTCCTTTTACTATATTTTTTCCTATTCATTGTGTAATGAGTAAAAAAAAAAAAGTGATAATCTTCTTTCACAAATATGTAGTTACAGAGACCAACCCAAGAGCTGGGAAAGCCTTATCTATGTCACATATAAATGGTACCTCAATTTTAAAATAAAAAAAATTATATGTAGATGTAAAACTGATACAAACAAGTCACTAGAAATATTAACCATTAATTTAAATGCAGTGACGTGGAGTACTGGTCGTCAGGAGAAAGAGTGTTTCGTTGTGACAGGGAATATTCTCACAACAGTAAGTTGGAGGTTACCGTTTAGCATGTTCAGAATTAATGCAGATATTGCCTCTTACACATGCTGTTTTGGTCTATTGGTAAAATACCATAAACTTTTACAAAAAGAAAAGGTGTCACATTCTCCACTGGCCTACTGCTTTTGCATTTTTATATGAATACAGTGTAGAATTCAACAACCAGTAAACTGGAAAACATAAAGATTATGCAAGAAGCCAAGAAGAAAGGTGATCAAAATGATGAGCTTCCTTCCTGCCCTCAGGCGGGCTGAATTCTGTGAAAGCAGCTGCAGTGACTCATTTTTGTTCTGCTTTTCATTGGTCAGGTTTTCATGCTTATTTTTGCTTTCTGAAATAAATGCACCAGGTAAGAGAAATAGTTAGAAGGACTAACTTTAAAGAAAGTATGAAGTTTAGAATAGCATTTTCATTTGGATCAAATTCTTTGAGAAAAGGTTAAAGACCCACAAGCTCATAAATGAGAAAAGATATAAGTAAAGTCTATTTATCTCTTAGAATTTTCACTAATGTTGAGGGGAAAAAAAGGTTAAAATTTTAGCTTCTAATCGATGTGAAAGAGTATCAGCTCACCTTTCTCATTTTCAATCTTATGTACAAACACATAAATATGAAAATTGAACGGAGGCTTCATCTCATTGTTAATGTGATTTAATTCTCTTCTATGACTCAGATGGTAAAGAATCTGCCCACAATGCTGGAGACCTGAGTTCAACCCCTGGGTCAGGAAGATCCCCTGGAGAATGGAATGGTGATGTATTCCACTATTCTTGCCTGGGGAATTCCATGGACAGAGGAGCTTGGCAGCCTATCGTCTATGGGGTCACAAAGAGTTGGACACAACTGAGGCACTAACATACTTTCATCTCATTGTTAATGTGATTTAATTATTTTCTGTCCTTATAACAGCAAAATTGTGGTTGCTGCTGCTGCTGAGTTGTGTCAGTTGTATCCGACTCTTTGTGACCCCAGACCACAGCCCACCAGGCTCCCATCCCTGGGATTCTCCAGGCAAGAATACCGGAGTGTGTTGCCATTTCCTTCTCCAGTGCATGAAAGTGAAAAGTGAAAGTGAAGTCGCTCAGTCATGTCTGACTCTTCGCGACCCCATGGACTGTAGCTTACTACTGTAGCGACTTCACTTTCACTTTTCACTTTCATGACTGGAGAAGGAAATGGCAACCCACTCCAGTATTCTTGCCTGGAGAATCCTGGGGATGGGAGCCTGGTGGGCTGCAGTCTATGGGGTCACACAGAGTCAGACATGACTGACGTGACTTAGCAGCAGCAGCAACCACAATTATGCTGTTATAATTGTGGTTAGTAAATAACTATTCCTTCTCATTCTACACATGTACTTGAAGATTTACTTTCATCAAAAAGACAGAACATAAACCAAACCATAATATAATACTTGTTGTTCAATAAGATTTTGACACAGAGAAATGGAAGGGAAAATATCTTTTAAATGCAGATACAAGTTCTAACTTTTTCTAAATAAAGCTGTTTAATTGTGGCCCAATTTGGATAATTTGAATATCTTGCACTTACACTATATTAGACTAACTCAATTCAAAACGCTATTTTAAGGTCTAACCCAACTTTTCATTTAAAATAGCATTTACTAACTCTGTAGTCCCAAGTGATAATCCCTCAAACATTCAACAAAACATAAGACAGCATCACATGGACTCATCATGTCCACCAAACCCTTCCCTTCCTGGTGCACAACCTGGTGTTTTATCTTGAAGGAAAAAATGAGCAAAGAGGGAACAGCTTGGCTTGTTACACTTGGCTGTGGGCTGACAGCTGCTGGTAACCCCCTGTGTGGCCTGAGCTCCTGGTCTGAGCAAAGAACAATGCTGCACCTGGAACTCCCTGTGTTAGGCCCCAAGTGTACTCGTTGGATTACAACAGCTGTGCTGTGACCCATGTGTGATGAGGAGAGTGAAAGATGGCCCCAACTCCACCAGCAGCCCCCCACATATATGCACCCCCTCAGTGGATCTGTCTTGATGGTTAGGCTTTGAATGCTGAACACCGAGATTCTTGTAGACTCTGGTACCTGATTACAGGCAGAAGGAAAAGCAGATTCTCTAAGTTGGAAGCTCACTATTTGTTCAAACTTAAGAGGAAGATTATTAAAATGTTATTAGGTGGATTTGTGTATTCTGACAAAAGAGTGTTTAAAAGTCAGAGAAAACCACAAATCAAAAAACAGAATAAATACAATTCCAGTCATGTCTTAGTTTTATTTTATAGAGTGACTTTCCCTTTTTCTGTCTACAAACCTTCAACATCTTTCACTCTAGGTGGGGAGAAAACACATGATATAAACAAAGACTTACAAAGATCACTACAGTGCATCTATAGTAGGTGAGCAAGTATCATGAAGGATTTGATTTATTAGAGAAAAATAATATCATATAGACAGGAATGTTACCTGATACTTGATTTAAAAACATAATAGAACTAGAGGTGAATTCATCCAGTGGCTCTTAACTTGGAATCAAAGAAGGTTGAATGGAATAGGACAGAAGCACGTTTTATATTTGTAGGCATACTAAAGGAGTCTTACACAACAGGACAATAAAGAAATAGCCATCATATTCAGGTGAGGGTGCTGAGATTGGCTCCATTATATAAATGAGGATGGCACTACTACATAAATTAGAATCATTAATGAAATAAGCAGTATCATATAAGAATTCATATGTTTGTTTAAAATGATCTCAGATTCAGTTTCTACATTATGTTTCCTCAGGCATGGAAATCTATACGATGAATACTTGGGACAGGTTTGTTTGTTTGTTTTTTAATTGAGCTTCATCAAGCATGGGAACCAGTCATTTGAAACAGAAAATAGAGACTGAGCAGTAATGTTTGAACACATCTAGGATTTCCTTTTAAACACATACTTCAAGGAAAACAGTATTGAATTTACCAGAGGAACAATTAAAAGAGGACATCATTGGAAGGGAGGTTGCATAGCAAGTCTGGCTCTGCTGTCTGATGCTGGGGTAGCATCTGCTCACTTGGCCCTTGTGTCCCTCAGGGAGGACAGGGGCTCAAGAATGCAGAACAGTATCACTACTAGGACTGCCCAGAGCTGCTGCAAAGATCCAAAAAGCTTCACTTTAAAAGTTCTTTAGAGGGCTTCCCTGGTGATCCAGGCTTCTCCCAATGCAGGGGCCTGGGTTCAATTTCTGGTCAGTGAACTAGATCCCATACACTGCAAGTAAGAGCTTGCATGCCACAGTTAAAGATCCCCGTGTGTGACAACTAAGACCTAGTGCAGCTTTTTTTAAAAAGGCACTAAAAGTTCTTTATAAATGCTATAAAATGTTATGAATGATTGCTTCTACTATGCAAATAGTAAGAAATATGTGTATTAGTTGCTCAGTTGTGTCCGACTCTTTGTGACTCCAAGGACTATAGCCTTCCAAGTTCCTCTGTCCATGGAATTCTCTAGGCAAGAATACTGGAATAGGTTGCCATTCCTTTCTCCAAGGGATCTTCTCAACCCAGGGATTGAACCCAGATCTCCTGCATTGCAGACAGATTCTTTACTGCCTAAGCCACCAGTGAAGCCCAAGAAATATGTAGGCTGGAATTCTACTAATAGAAACAGGTGCCATTGAAAGAAAATAACCTACTAGGTTAATTTATTTTTATTATTGTGATTCTCCTTGGAGTTAAAAATAGAGTACTTCTTGAGAAATTGACAAAGCTGTGATTTATCTTAATAAAAGACTTATGGAGATCTTGAAACCTGTTCCCTGAAAGAAATGAGTTATAAATATATTTCTTAAACCCGATGGCAAAGTTTCTAATGACAGAATTCATCTCCTATCCAGCTGAATGAATCCCTGTTTTTAAACAACAGAATGAAGCAAATCATTGAGTGCAGCAGCTATGAGATTACTGTTACAGCTCACAGAATGGCACGATGGATCAAAGTAAATCTCTCTCTCTCTCTTTTTTTTTTAAGCAGCTAGTGAAAATCCAGTAGATCCTCTCTTAAATTTACTTAGAATTCTTTAAGGCATTTTGTTAATTTTTTTTTAAATGTGCTTCACAAGTATTTAGACCCCAAAGCATCTTAATTTTCTTACTATCTATTTTCTAAGTATCACAGAAAGCTCAGTCTAATACAAACATTTTAAGTTTTACACAGAAAACAACTGTGGCCATTCTACAGCAGGAGGACTAGAGAGGTGTGTCAGGATGCCTGAGTCAACGCAGGACTGAGGGCCCTGAAACCCAGGTAAGATTCACAGGTGTGCACAGACGCCAAGGATGTTGCCCAGCTCAGGGTTCAGGGCAGTGTTCCTTAGAGGTTTCAAAGAGAAATCTTAGTTTTCCATACTTTCCTTAGAAGGGGAAATGGGGCTGAGAGCAAGGACTCTGTATAGAATAACCTGGGAGTGCTGCGGGGGATCCTGTTGCTAGGACTCCCCACTGAGACCAGGGGCTCCTCCACCCTACTGGTTCAGGCTGTGGATATGAACATGACTGATGGGGCAAGTGGTTCCTGTCTTCCCAGACTCTTGGCTGCACACACGGCTGAGCCTGGAGCTGGGCCCTGG
>NW_017215306.1:0-14011 GCF_001704415.2 Capra hircus
TGGAAAAGCCTCGTGGAAAGGGAAAGCCACAAATCCCTGATTCACGCGAAGGGAAACCTGGCACTGCTGCTACAGCTCGGGAGGAAAGCGCACGTGCATGCCCCACTCGGGACGAGGACTGACTCCCCTCTCGGAGACTCCAGAAGTACCCCAAGTCCATGTCAGCACTGGAGAGGAATCCTCAGGTTCCGGCACCGACTCCACACTAGGTCTTAGGCCCAGCATCGACGGGAGAAAAATCCCGAAAAGGCCTCCCAAGCAACTCGCATGGGGACTGGCCTTTCCTGAGGCCACCAAAGCGGGTCCCTGTGGTCCCCGTCGTAAGTCGAGAGCACCTGCCGCAAATCGAGAAAATCCAGGAGGTTCTCCCCTCCAGGCGAGATGAGGCCCATTTCCGCTGAGGCGTCTCGAAGCTAATCACACCTAATCTCTGGAACTTCCAAAGGTCCTTCACACCCTTGCTGCAACTCAAGAAGTTCCCCGACATACCCGTCTCCACTCGAGAGGAAGCACGAGAGTCCCGCCCACATCCAGAGGAGCCCCGTTTCGCCTCCTAGCTCGAGAGGAGGGATCCTTTCCCCGCGGGGAAAGAATTCCCGCGTTCCCACGCATCTCAAGAGGAGGCTCTCTCCACAGGAAAGGCGAGAGGAACTCCAGGGTCGGGCCACCATTCCCAGAGTCCCCCAGATGTCTCAGTCCATTCCAGGGAAACCTGTTTTCCCTGCACTGCCTCGACTTTCAAGCGAGGATCGACTCACACCACGGTGGCACGTGGGACAGCCCTGTGGGAAAGCCTCGTGGGAAAGCCTCGTGGAAAGCCTCGAGGGAAAGCCACAGATCCCTTGATCCACGAAGGGAAGCGTGACACTGCTGCTACAGCTCGGAGGAAAGCGCACGTGCATGCCCCCACTCGAGACGAGGACTGACTCCCCTGGGGAGACTCCAGAAGTACCCCAAGATCCATGTCAGCACTGGAGAGGAATCCTCAGGTTCGGGCACCGACTCCACACAAGGTCTTAGGCCCCAGCATGGACGGAGAGGAATCCCGAGAGGCCCCCGAGCAACTTGCATGGGACTGGCCTTTCCTGAGGCCACCAGAGCGGGTCCCTGAGGTCCCCGTCGTAAGTCGAGAGCACCTGCCGCAACTCGAGAAAAATCCAGGAGGTTCTCCCCTCCAGGTGAGATGAGGCCCATTTCCGCTGAGGCGTCTCGAGGCTAATCACACCTAACCTCTGGAACTTCCAAAGGGTCCTTCACACTCTTGCTGCAACTCAAGAAGTTCCCCGACTTACCCGTCTCCACTCGAGAGGAAGCACGAGAGTCCGCCCACATCCAGAAGAGACCCGTTTCTGCCTCCTAGCTCGAGAGGAGGGATCTTTCCCTGCGTGTTCGGGAAAGAATTCCCGGCGTTCCCGTCGCATCACAAGAGGAGACGCTCTCCACAGGAAAGGCGAGAGGAACCCCAGGGTCGTGCCACCATTCCAGAGTCCCCCAGATGTCTCAGTCCATTCCAGGGAAACCATTTTTCCCTGCAATGTCTCGACTTTCAAGCGAGGATCCACTCACACCACGGTGGCACGTGGGACAGCCCTGTGGGAAAGCCCGTGGGAAAGCCTCGTGGGAAAGACACAGATCCCTTGATCCACGGGAAGGGAAGCGTGACACTTCTGCTAGAGCTGAGGAGGAAAGCGCACGTGCATGCCCCCACTCGAGACGAGGACTGACTCCCTTGGGGAGACTCCAGAAGTACACCAAGATCCATGTCAGCACTGGAGAGGAATCCTCAGGTTCCGCAACCGACTCCACACAAGGTCTTAGGCCCCGGCATCGATGGGAGAGGAATCCCGAGAGTCCACCGAGCAACTAGCATGGGGACTGGTCTTTCCTGAGGCCACCAGAGCGGGTCCCTGAGGTCCCCGTCGTAAGTCGAGAGCACCTGCCGAAACTCGAGAAAATCCAGGAGGTTCTCCTCTCCAGGCGAAATGAGGCCCATTTCCGCTGAGGCGTCTCGAGGCTAATCACGCCTAACCTCTGGAACTTCCAAAGGGTACTTCACACGCTTGCTGCAACTCAAGAAGTTCCCCCACATACCCATCTCCACACGAGAGGAAGCACGAGAGTCCCGCCCACATCCAGAGGAGCCCCGTTTTCGCCTCTTGCTCAGGAGGGATCCTTTCCCTGCGTGGGTCGGGGAAAGAATTCCCGGCGTTCCCGGTCCCATCTCAAGAGGAGGCGCTCTCCACAGGAAAGGCGAGAGGAACTCCAGGGTCGTGCCACCATTCCCAGAGTCCCCCAGATGTCTAGGTCCATTCCAGGGAAACCTGTTTTCCCTGCACTGACTCAACTTTCAAGCCGAGGATCGACTCACACCACGGTGGCACGTGGGACAGCCCTGTAGGAAAGCCTCGAGGGAAAGCCTCGGTGGGAAAGCATCGAGGGAAAGCCACAGATCCCGTGATCCACGGGAAGGGAATCGTGACGCTGTGGCTACAGCTCGGTAGGAAAGCGCACGTGCATGCCCCCACTCGAGAGGAGGACTGACTGCTCTGGGGAGACTCCAGAAGTACCCCAAGATCCATGTCAGCACTGGAGAGGAATCCTCAGGTTCCGGCAGCGACTCCACACAAGGTCTTAGGCCCCGGCATCGACGGACGAGGAATCCCGAGAGGCCCCTGAGCAACTCGCATGGGGACTGGGCTTTCCTGAGGCCACCAGAGCGGGTCCCGGAGGTCCCCGTCGTAAGTCGAGAGCACCTGCTGCAACTCGAGAAAATCCTAGATGTTCTCCCCTCCAGGCGACATGAGGCCCATTTCCCCTGAAGCGTCTCGAGGCTAATCACACCTAACCTCTGGAACTTCCAAAGGGTCCTTCACACCCTTGCTGCAAATCAAGAAGTTCCCTGACATACCCGTCTCCACTCGAGAGGAGTCACGAGAGTCCCGCTCACATCCAGAGGAGCCCCGTTTCCGCCTCCTAGCTCGAGAGGAGAGATCCTTTCCCTGCGTGGTCGGAAAAGAATTCCCTGCGTTCCCGTCGCATCTCAAGAGAGGCGCTCTCCACAGGAAAGGCGAGAGGAACTCCAGGGTCGTGCCACCATTCCCAGAGTCCCCAGATGTCTCAGTCCATTCCAGGGAAACATGTTTTCCCTGCACTGACTCGACTTTTTAAGCCGAGGATCGACTCACACCACGGTGGCACGTGGGACAACCCTGTGGGAAAGCCTCGTGGGAAAGCCACAGATCCCTTGATCCACGCGAAGGGAAGCGTGACGCTGCTGCTACAGCTCGGGAGGAAAGCGCACATGCATGCCCCCACACCAGACGAGGACTGACTCCCCTGGGGAGACTCCAGAAGTACCCCAAGATCCATGTCAGCACTGGAGAGGAATCCTCAGGTTCTGGCACCGGACTCCACACAAGGTCTTATGCCGGTGTCCAGCCCCGGTGGATCCAGGGAATTCGAAGGGTGGACGGCGTTGGTGTGGAAAGACTTGTTTATTTATTAATGTAAGATTACATTAGGAAACTATAGTGTAGTAAGAAGATTAAGTGGAGGAAGAGTGCTGAATAGCTTGGTTTTCGCGGACGGCCAATAAAATTCCAGACAAGGAATTTGCACCACCTACGTTGAGCCACCGGCTCCCGCTTGAATATCTAAGGGTGCCTCGCCTTAAGCTCCCTTTCGTGCGGGTCTTAACAGCCAGGCCAAGTAAGTAGACCTGGCGAGACTCCGCACTCCATGTGGAGATTCAGCCTGAAGTTATAGTAAAGAGCAGAGAGAAGGAAAGGTAGAGAAGAAGAAAGAGAGAGAAAGACACGGGGGGAGCCAGAGTCCCAGGAAACAAGGCTGAGAGACTAGTTCGAGAAGCTGGTCCGAGAAACTGGCCCCCGGCCCCTGGCCTCCTCCTTTATTGTTCAGAAGGTCTTTTATACTTTTGATAATACATGAAGATCAATGGATAACCCAAAATTATGTAGTGTTCCCAACCCAGATTCTTTCTGTATATCATTTTGTATACAAAAGGTCTCAGGTGATTTACATTATCTTCTGGCCAAGAGGCTTGTTAACACTTTTTGGCTCTCTTCCTTAATGAATGTTAATTTTGTTTCCCCTGAAGTGTTTTTCTTTAATCTGCATCTCCTTAAAGCATTAAAGTTACATCTCTATAAAACAAAGGTGCAGTGGGTTATAACAAAGAAAGTACTTAACTCAAAGATCTAATGTTGCTAATACCAGGTCTACTACTTGTTTTTCACATACCAACTATATCTAAAAATAAAGGATATGAAAATTTGGGCAGCAAGCATTGACCCAAAAAATGAAACTTTTAATCAATCCTATTCTAAAGATTCTGACTCCTCGGAAGCTCCTGCATTCCTAGGATGTTTTAAGCTTCCTGTGCCTCTTGCGGTCAGGAGGCCTCAAACAATCACAAGCGCAGCTGTACGAGTCCTACAGGCAGGATAGAAAGCCATCAGAGGGTTTTTGGATTGAAACACTCTTTCAAATGCAGAAGACTAACGCCCTGAATTGACTTTTTTCCAGAAAAGTTCAGAAGAGTGAAAAAGCAGAGCACAAAAACCGGCAGATTTTTGTTGGGGTACATGCTTAAAAATTTCCAGAGGGGTCCCTGAGTCTGAGCACGCCTTGCGTATGTCAGCTTCCTTCCTCATAACCTTGTCACGGGCGGGCTTCCTCACACTGTCTCCCGGCAGCCTTAGGCCCCAGCATCGAAGGGAGAGGAATCCCGAGAGGCCCCCGAGCAACTCGCATGCGGGACTGGCCTTTCCTGAGGCCACCAGAGCGGGTCCCTGAGGTCCCAGTCGTAAGTCGAGAGCACCTGCCACAACTCGAGAAAATCCAGGAGGTTCTCCCCTCCAGGCGAGATGAGGCCCATTTCCGCTGAGGCATCTCGAGGCTAATCACACCTAACCTCTGGAAATTACAAAGGGTCTTTCACACCATTGCTGCAACTCAAGAAGTTCCCCGACGTACCCGTCTCCACTCGAGAGGAATCACGAGAGTCCCGCCCTCATCCAGAGGAGCCCCGTTTCCGCCTCCTAGCTCGAGAGGAGGGATCCTTCCCCTGCGTGGTCGGAAAGAATTCCCGGCATTTCCGTCACATCTCAAGAGGAGGCGCTCTCCACAGGAAAGGCGAGATTAACTCCAGGGTCGTGCCACCATTCCAGAGTCCCTCAGATGTCTCAGTCCATTCCAGGGAAACCTGTTTTCCCTGCACTGCCTCGACTTTCAAGCCGAGGATCGACTCACACCACGGTGGCACGTGGGACAGCCCTGTGAGAAAGCCTCCTGGGGCAAGCCTCGAGGGAAACCACAGATCCCTTGACCCACGCGAAGGGAAGCATGACACTGCTGCTACAGCTCGAGAGGAAATCGCACGTGCATGCCCCAATTCGAGACGAGGACTGACTCCCCTGGGGAGACTCCAGAAGTTCCCCAAAACCATGTCAGCACTGGAGAGGAATCCTCAAGTTCTGGCACCGACTCCACACAAGGTCTTAGGTCCCGGCATCGACGGGAGAGGAATACCGAGAAGCACCCGAACAACTCTCATGGGGACTGGCCTTTCCTGAGGCCACCAGAGCGGGTCCCTGAGGTCCCTGTTGTAAGTCGAGAGCACCTGCCGCAGCTCGAGAAATCCAGGAGGTTCTCCCCTCCAGGCGAGATGAGGCCCATTTCCGCTGAAGCATCTCGAGGCTAATCACACCTAACCTCTGGAACTTCCAAAGGGTCCTTCACACCCTTGCTGAAACTCAAGAAGTTCCCTGACATACCCGTCTCGACTCGAGAGGAAGCACGAGAGTCCGGCCCACATCCAGAAGAGCCCCGTTTCCGCCTCCTAGCTCGAGAGCAGGGTTCCTTTCCCTGCGTGTTCGGGAAAGAATTCCTGGCCTTCCCATCGCAGCTCAAGAGGGGGGCGCTCTCTACAGGAAAGGCGAGAGGAACTCCAGGGTCGTGCCACCATTCCCAGGGTCCCCCAGATGTCTCAGTCCACTCCAGGGAAACGTGTTTTCCTTGCACTGCCTCGACTTTCAAGCCGAGGATCGACTCACACCACGGTGGCACGTTGGACAGCCCTTTGGGTAAGCCTCGGGGAAAGCCTCGTGGGAAAGACTCCAGGGAAAGCCTCAGATTCCTTCATCCACGCGAAGGGAAGCGTGACACTACAGCTACAGCTCGGGAGGAAAGCGCACGTGCATGCCCCTACTCGAGACGAGGAATGACTACCTTAAGGAGACTCAAAAAGTACCCCAGGAACCATGTCAGCACTGGAGTGGAATCCTCCGGTTCCGGCACCGACTCTACACAAGGTCTTAGGCCCCGGCTTCGACGGGAGAGGAATCATGAGAGGCCCCATGCAACTCGCATGGGGACGGGCCTTTCCTGAGGCCACCAGAGCGGGTCCCAGAGGTCCCCGTCGTAAGTCGAGAGCACCTGCCGCAACTCGAGAAAATCCAGGAGGTTCTCCCTTCCAGGCGAGATGAGGCCCATTTCCGGTGAGGCGTCTCGAGGCTAATCACACCTAACCCCTGGAATTTCCAAAGGGTCCTTCACACCCTTGCTGCAACTCAAGAAGTTCCCCGACATACCCGTCTCCACTCGAGAGGAAGCACGAGAGTCCGGCCCACATCCAGAGGAGCCCCGTTTCCGCCTCCTAGATCGAGAGGAGGGATCCTTTCCCTTCGTGTTCGGGAAGGAATTCCCGGCGTTTCCGTCGCATCTCAAGAAGAGGCGCTCTCCACAGGAAAGGCGAGAGGAACTCCAGGGTCGTGCCACCATTCCCAGAGTCCCTCAGATGTCTCAGTCCATTCCAGGGAAAACTTTTTTCCCTGCACTGCCTCGACTTTCAAGCCGAGGATCGACTCTCACCACGGTGGCACGTGGGACAGCCTTGTGGGAAAGACTCGAGGTAAAGCCTCGTGGGAAGCCTCGAGGGAAAGCCACAGATCCCTTGATCCACGCGAAGGGAAGCCTGACACTGCTGCTACAGCTGGGGAGGAAAGCGCACGTGCATGCCCCCACTCGAGACGAGGACTGACTCCCCAGGGGAGACTCAGGACGTACCCCAAGATCCATGTCAGGACTGGAGAGGAATCCTCAGGTTCCGGCACCGAGTCCACACAAGGTCTTAGGCCCCGGCATCGACAGGAGAGGAATCCCGAGAGGCCCCCGAGCAACTCGCATGGGGAATGGCCTTTTCTGAGGCAACCAGAGCATGTCCCTGAGGTCCCCGTCGTAAGTAGAGAGAAACTGCCGCAACTCGAGAAATTCCAGAAGGTTCTCCCCTCCAGGCGAGTAGAGGCCCATTTCCAATGAGGCCTCTCGAGGCTAATCACACCTAACGTCTGGAACTTCCAAAGGGTACATCACCCACTTGTTGCAACTCAAGAAGTTCCCCGACATAACCGTCTCCACTTGAGTGTAAGCTCGAGACTCCCGCCGACATCCAGAGGAGCCCCGTTTCCGCCTCCTAGCTCGAGAGGAGGGATCCTTTCCCTGCTTGTTCGGGAAAGAATTCCCGGCGTTTCCGTCGCATCTCAAGAGGAGGCGCTCTCCACAGGAAAGGCGAGAGGAATTCCAGGCTCGAGCCACCATACCCAGAGTCCCACAGATGTCTCAGTCCATTCCAGGGAAACCAGTTTTCCCTGCACTGCCTCGACTTTCAAGCCGAGGATCGACTCACACCCACGGTGGCACGTGGGACAGCCCTGTGGGAAAGCCTCGTGGGAAAGCCTCCTGCAAAAACCTCGATGAAAGCCACAGATTTCTTCATCCACGCGAAGGGAAGCATGACACTGCTGCTACAGCTCGGGAGGAAAGTGCACGTGCATGACCTAAGTCGAGACGAGGACTGAATCCCCGGTGGAGACTCCAGAAATACCCCAAGATCCATGTCAGCACTGGAGAGGAATCTTCAGGTTCCGGCACCGACTCCACACAACGTCTTAGGCCCCGGCATCGACGGGAGAGGAATCCCGAGAGGCCCCCTAGCAACTCGCATGGGGACTGGCCTTTCCTGAGGCCACCAGAGCGGGTCCCTGAGGTCCTCGTCTTAAGTCGAGAGCACCTGTGGCAACTCGAGAAAATCCAGGAGGTTCTCCCCTCCAGGCGAGATGAAGCCCATTTCCGCGGAGGCGTCTCGAGGCTAATCAACCTGGCCTCTGGAATTTCCAAAGGGTCCTTCACACCCTTGCTGCAACTCAAGAAGTTTCCCGACGTACCCGTCTCCACTCGAGAGGAAGCACGAGAGTCCTGCCCACATCCAGAGAAGCCCCGTTTCCGCCTCATAGCTCGAGAGGTGGAATCCTTTCCCTGTGTTGTCGGGAAAGAATTCCCGGTGTTCCGGTCGCATCTCAAGAGGAGGCGCTCTCCACAGGAAACACGAGGGGATCTCCAGGGTCGTGACACCATTCCCTGAGTGCCACAGATTTCTCAGTCTATTCCAGGGAAACCTATTTTCCCTGCATTGCCTCGACTTTCAAGCCGAGGATCCACTCACACCACGGTGGCACGTGGGACAGCCCTGTGGGAAAGCCTCGTGGCAAAGCCTCGAGGAAAAGCCACAGATCCCTAGATCCACGCAAAGGGAAGTATGACAATGCTGCTACAGCTCGGGAGGAAAGCGCACGTGCATGCCCCCACTCGAGACGAGGACTGAGTCCCCTGGGGAGACTCCAGAAGTACCCAAAGACCATGTCAGCACTGGAGAGGAATCCTCAGGTTCCGGCACGGACTGCACACAAGATCTTAGGCCGAGGCATCGATGGGAGAGGAATTCCGAGAGGCCCCCGAGCAACTCGCATGGGGACTGGCCTTTCCTGAGGCCACCAGAGCGGGTCCCTGAGGTCCTCATCCTAAGTCGAGAGCACCTGCCGCAACTCGAGAAAATCCAGGAGGTTCTCGCCTCCAGCCGAGATGAGGCCCATTTCCGCAGAAGCGTCTCGAGGTAAATCACACCTAACCTCTGGAACTTCCAAAGGGCCCTTCAAACCCTTGCTGCAACTCAAGGAGTTCCCCCACATACCCGTCTCCACTCGAGAGGAAGCACGAGAGTCCCGCCCACATCCAGAGGAGCCCCGTTTCCGCCTCCTAGCTCGAGAGGATGGATCCTTTCCCTGCGTGGTCGGGAAAGAATTCCCGGCGTTTCCGTCGCAACTCAAGAGGAGGCGCTCTCCACAGGAAAGGCGAGAGGAACTCCAGGGTCGTGCCACCATTCCCAGAGTCCCCCAGATGTCTCAGTCCATTCCAGGGAAACCTGTTTTCCCTGCACTGCCTCGACTTTCAAGCCGAGGATAGACTCTCACCACGGTGGCACGTGGGACAGCCTTGTGGGAAAGACTCGAGGTAAAGCCTCGTGGGAAAGCCTCGAGGGAAAGCCACAGATCCCTTGATCCACGCGAAGGGAAGCCTGACACTGCTGCTACAGCTGGGGAGGAAAGCGCACGTGCATGCCCCCACTCGAGACGAGGACTGACTCCCCAGGGGAGACTCAGGACGTACCCCAAGATCCATGTCAGGACTGGAGAGGAATCCTCAGGTTCCGGCACCGAGTCCACACAAGGTCTTAGGCCCCGGCATCGACAGGAGAGGAATCCCGAGAGGCCCCCGAGCAACTCGCATGGGGAATGGCCTTTCCTGAGGCAACCAGAGCATGTCCCTGAGGTCCCCGTCGTAAGTAGAGAGAAACTGCCGCAACTCGAGAAATTCCAGAAGGTTCTCCCCTCCAGGCGAGTAGAGGCCCATTTCCAATGAGGCCTCTCGAGGCTAATCACACCTAACGTCTGGAACTTCCAAAGGGTATATCACCCACTTGTTGCAACTCAAGAAGTTCCCCGACATAACCGTCTCCACTTGAGTGTAAGCTCGAGACTCCCGCCGACATCCAGAGGAGCCCCGTTTCCGCCTCCTAGCTCGAGAGGAGGGATCCTTTCCCTGCTTGTTCGGGAAAGAATTCCCGGCGTTTCCGTCGCATCTCAAGAGGAGGCGCTCTCCACAGGAAAGGCGAGAGGAATTCCAGGCTCGAGCCACCATACCCAGAGTCCCACAGATGTCTCAGTCCATTCCAGGGAAACCAGTTTTCCCTGCACTGCCTCGACTTTCAAGCTGAGGATCGACTCACACCACGGTGGCACGTGGGACAGCCCTGTGGGAAAGCCTCGTGGGAAAGCCTCCTGCAAAAACCTCGATGAAAGCCACAGATTTCTTCATCCACGCGAAGGGAAGCATGACACTGCTGCTACAGCTCGGGAGGAAAGTGCACGTGCATGACCTAAGTCGAGACGAGGACTGAATCCCCGGTGGAGACTCCAGAAGTACCCCAAGATCCATGTCAGCACTGGAGAGGAATCTTCAGGTTCCGGCACCGTCTCCACACAACGTCTTAGGCCCCGGCATTGACGGGAGAGGAATCCCGAGAGGCCCCCTTGCAACTCGCATGGGGACTGGCCTTTCCTGAGGCCACCAGAGCGGGTCCCTGAGGTCCTCGTCTTAAGTCGAGAGCACCTGTGGCAACTCGAGAAAATCCAGGAGGTTCTCCCCTCCAGGCGAGATGAAGCCCATTTCCGCGGAGGCGTCTCGAGGCTAATCAACCTGGCCTCTGGAATTTCCAAAGGGTCCTTCACACCCTTGCTGCAACTCAAGAAGTTTCCCGACGTACCCGTCTCCACTCGAGAGGAAGCACGAGAGTCCTGCCCACATCCAGAGAAGCCCCGTTTCCGCCTCATAGCTCGAGAGGTGGAATCCTTTCCCTGTGTTGCGGGAAAGAATTCCCGGTGTTCCGGTCGCATCTCAAGAGGAGGCGCTCTCCACAGGAAACACGAGGGGATCTCCAGGGTCGTGACAACATTCCCTGAGTGCCACAGATTTCTCAGTCTATTCCAGGGAAACCTATTTTCCCTGCATTGCCTCGACTTTCAAGCCGAGGATCCACTCACACCACGGTGGCACGTGGGACAGCCCTGTGGGAAAGCCTCGTGGCAAAGCCTCGAGGAAAAGCCACAGATCCCTAGATCCACGCAAAGGGAAGTATGATAATGCTGCTACAGCTCGGGAGGAAAGCGCACGTGCATGCCCCCACTCGAGACGAGGACTGACTCCCCTGGGGATACTCCAGAAGTACCCAAAGACCATGTCAGCACTGGAGAGGAATCCTCAGGTTCCGGCACGGACTGCACACAAGATCTTAGGCCGAGGCATCGATGGGAGAGGAATTCCGAGAGGCCCCCGAGCAACTCGCATGGGGACTGGCCTTTCCTGAGGCCACCAGAGCGGGTCCCTGAGGTCCTCATCCTAAGTCGAGAGCACCTGCCGCAACTCGAGAAAATCCAGGAGGTTCTCGCCTCCAGCCGAGATGAGGCCCATTTCCGCAGAAGCGTCTCGAGGCAAATCACACCTAACCTCTGGAACTTCCAAAGGGTCCTTCAAACCCTTGCTGCAACTCAAGGAGTTCCCCCACATACCCGTCTCCACTCGAGAGGAAGCACGAGAGTCCCGCCCACATCCAGAGGAGCCCCCGTTTCCGCCTCCTAGCTCGAGAGGATGGATCCTTTCCCTGCGTGGTCGGGAAAGAATTCCCGGCGTTTCCGTCGCAAATCAAGAGGAGGCGCTCTCCACAGGAAAGGCGAGAGGGAACTCCAGGGTCATGCCACCATTCCCAGAGTCCCCCAGATGTCTCAGTCCATTCCAGGGAAACCTGTTTTCCCTGCACTGCCTCGACTTTCAAGCCGAGGATCGACTCTCACCACTGTGGCACGTGGGACATCCCTGTGGGAAAGCCCCGTGGGAAAGCCTCGAGGGAAAGCCACAGATCCCTTGATCCACGCGAAGGGAAGCGGGATTCTGCTGCTACAGCTCGAGAGGAAACCGCACGTTCATGCCCCCACTCGAGACGAGGACTGACTCCCCTGGGGAGACTCCAGAAGTACCCAAGATCCATGTCAGCACTGGAGAGGAATCCTCAGGTTCCGGCACCTGCTGGGAGCCAGTGTGAGGAATCCTGCCCATGACAAGGTCATGAGGAAGGAAGCTGACATATGCAAGGCGTGCTCAGACTTCAGGGACCCCTCTGCAAATTCCTAAGCACGTACCCCAACTAAAATCTGCCGGCTTTTGTGCTCTGTTTTTCCACTCTTCTGACATTTTCTGGAAAAATTCAATTCAGGGCTTTAGTCTTCTGCATTTGAAAGAGTGTTTCAATCCAAAAACCCCTCCGATGGCTTTCTAGCCTGCCTGCAGGACTCGTACAGCTGCGCATGTGATTGTTTGAGGCCTCCTGACCGCAGGAGGCACAGGAAGCTTAAAACATCCTAGGAATGTAGGAGCTTCCGAGGAGTCAAAATCTTTAGAATAGGACTGATTAAGTTTCATTTTTTGGGTCAATGCTTGCTGCCAAATTTTCATATCCTTTATTTTTAGATATAGTTGGTATATAGAAAAACAAGTAGTAGACCTGGTATTAGCAACATTAGATCTTTGAGTTAAGTACCTTCTTTGTTATATCCCACTCCACCTTTGTTCTATAGAGATGTAACTTTAATGCTTTAAGGAGATGCAGATAAAAAAAAAAAAACACTTCAGGGGAAAACAAAATTAACATTCATTAAGGAAGAGAGCCAAAAAGTGTTAACAAGCCTCTTGGCCAAAAGATAATGTAAATCACCTGAGACCTTTTGTATACAAAATGATATACGGAAAGAATCTGGGTTGCGAACGCTACATAATTTTGTGTTACCCATTGATCTCCGTGTTTTATCAAAAGTATAAAAGGCCTTCTGAACAATAAAGGATGGGGGCCAGTTTCTCGAACTAGTCTCTCGGCCTGGTTTCTTGGGACTCTGGCTCCCCCCATGTCTCTCTCTCTCTCTTCTTCTCTCCCCTTCCCTCTCTCTGCTCTTTACTTAACTTCAGGCTGAATCTCCATCTGGGGCGCGGAGGCTCGCCAGGTCTACTTACTTGCCCGGCTGTTAAGACCCGCACGAAAGGGAGCTTAAGGCGAGGCCCTTAGATATTCAAGCGGGCGCCGGTGGCCCAACGTAGATGGTGCAAATTCCTTGTCTGGAATTTTATTGGCCTTCCGCGTAAACCAAGCTATTCAGCCCTCTTCCTCCACTTAATCTTCTTACTACACTATAGTTTCTTAATCTAATCTTACATTAATAAACAAACAAGTCTTTCCACGCCAACGCCGTCCACCCTTCGAATTCCCTGGATCCACCGGGGGCTGGACCCCGGCAAGTGGTGCCCGGAACAGGCTATTCGAAGGTAGGTTCCTCGGAGCAAAAAGCAGCTCCCCCGGAGCACTCTCTGTTGCTCCCCCCGGAGTGACTTAATCACTCCCCCCCCGGAGTACTTTCGGGTACTCCCCCAGTGTTGAGTGTTCGGGACGGCTAGGACCCCACTCAGGGTGCCGCGGACCCCCTGTAGGATAGACAGGTGAGGACGAGTGGGAAGTGTTCAAGGGTTTAAGAGAAACCTGGTGCTCTAGAGGTTGAAAAGAAACCTGCTATCTTAGGGTTTAAACAAAACCCCCTTGGCTAAGGTAAAACCTTTTTGTCAAGGCAGACTTTTCTATAACTCTTAATTTTCTGACACGGGTAACAATGACTCAAAACAATGACACCTCTTTATACAAGTAATTTTGTAACTGTTAAACAAAAAAGACAAATTAAAGATTAAAAGGCTCGTGTTACGAGACCAATGTCCTTGGTTTCCAGAAAAGAGATTTAGATACTTGGATAAAGGTAATAAAACAGCTAAAAACTAATTATACTTTGCATGGGCCTGTAAATGCTTTTGCTCTGTAAAATATTATTACAAATGTTCTGGACCCCCGTCATGAGGCTGTTAGTTAGATAGCCTATGGAGAGACTATAGCAGTGGATCGTAGTGGGTCTCCACTATTACGCAGATCATATTTTCTGCCATTGGCAAACAAAAGAGAGAGACTGTACTCTTCCTCCGAGGAAGGAGGGTGCTTATAGGACGCAGCGGC
>NW_017215307.1:0-14011 GCF_001704415.2 Capra hircus
CTGTGGCTTTCCCTCGAGGCTTTCCCACGAGGCTTTCCCACAGGGCTGTCC
The DNA here is from genome assembly GCF_001704415.2 of Capra hircus. Lineage (NCBI taxonomy): Eukaryota > Metazoa > Chordata > Mammalia > Artiodactyla > Bovidae > Capra > Capra hircus. The sequence continues at coordinate 52 of NW_017215307.1, forward strand.
CACGTGCCACCGTGGTGTGAGTCGATCCTCGGCTTGAAAGTCGAGGCAGTGCAGGGAAACAGGTTTCCCTGAATGGACTGAGACATCTGGGGGACTCTGGAATGGTGGCACGACCCTGGAGTTCCTCTCGCCTTTCCTGTGGAGAGCGCCTCCTCTTGAGATGCGACGGGAACGCGGGAATTCTTTCCCGACCACGCAGGGAAAGGATCCCTCCTCTCGAGCTAGGAGGCGGAAACGGGGCTCCTCTGGATGTGGGCGGGACTCTCGTGCTTCCTCTCGAGTGGCAGACGGGTATGTCGGGGAACTTCTTGAGTTGCAGCAAGGGTGTGAAGGACCCTTTGGAAGTTCCAGAGGTTAGGTGTGATTAGCCTCGAGACGCCTCAGCGGAAATGGGCCTCATCTTGCCTGGAGGGGAGAACCTCCTGGATTTTCTCGAGGTTGCGGCAGGTGCTCCTCGACTTACGACGGGGACCTCAGGGACCCGCTCTGGTGGCCTCAGTAAAGGCCAGTCCCCATGCGAGTTGCTCAGGGCCTCTCGGGATTCCTCTCCCCGTCGATGCCAGTGGCCTCAAGACCCTTGTGTGGAGTCGGTGCCGGAACCTGAGGATTCCTCTCCAGTGCTGACATGGATCTTGGGGTATTCTGGAGTCTCCCCAGGGGGAGTCAGTCCGTAGTCTCGAGTGGGGCATGCACGTGCGATTTCCTCCCAGAGCTGTAGCAGCAGTGTCACGCTTCCCTTCGCGTGGATCAAGGATCTGTGGCTTTTCCCTAGAGGACTTTCCCACGAGCTTTCCCACGGGCTTTCCCACGAGGCTTTCCCACAGGGCTGTCCCACGTGCCACCGTGGTGTGAGTCGATCCTCGGCTAGAAAGTCAAGGCAGTGCAGGGAAAACAGGTTTCCCTGGAATGGACTGAGACATCTGGGGGACTCTGCGAATGGTGGCACGACCCTTGAGTTCCTCTCGCCTTTCCTGTGGAGAGCGCCTCATCTTGAGATGCGACGGGAACGCCGGGAATTCATTCCCAACCACACAGGGAAAGGATCCCTCCTCTCGAGCAACGAGCCGGAAACGGGAGCTCCTCTGGATGTGGCCGGGACCCTCGTGCTTCCTCTTGAGTGGAGACGGGTATGTCGGGGAACTTCTTGAGTTGCAGCATGACTGTGAAAGACTCTTTAGAAGTTCCAGAGTTCACGTGTGATTAGCCTGGAGACACATCAGTGGAAACGGGCCTCATCTCACCTGCATGGGAGAACCTCCTGGATTTTACCGAGTTGCGGCAGGTGCTCTCGACTTACGACGGGGACCTCATGGACCCGCTCTGGTTACCTCAGGAAAGGCCAGTCCCCATGTGAGTTGCTAGAGGTCCTGTCGCTATTCCTCTCCCGTCGATGCCAAGGGCCTAAGACCTTGTGTGGAGTCGGGGCCGGAACCTGAGGATTCCTCTCCAGGGCTGACATGCATCTTGGGGTATTTCTGGAGTCTCCCCAGGGGAGTCAGTTCTCGTCTCGAGTAGGGGCATGCACGTGCGCTTTCCTCCCGTGCTGTAGCAGCAGTGTCACGCTTCCCGTCGCGTGGATTAAGGGATCTGTGGCTTTCCCTCGAGGCTTTCCCACGAGGCTTTCCCACAGGGTTGTCACACCGTGCCACCAGGTGTGAGTCGATCCTCAGCGTGAAAGTCGAAGCAGTGCAGGGAAAACAGGATCCTCTGGAATGGACTGAGACATCTGGGGGACTCTTGGAATGGTGGCACGACCCATGAGTTCCTCTCGCCTTTCCTGTGCAGCGCGCCTCCTCTTGAGATGCGTCGAAACGTCGGGAATTCTTTCCCGAGGAAGCAGGGAAGGATCCCTCATCTCGAGCTTGGAGGAGGAAACGGAGCTCCTCTGGCGGTTGCCGGACCCTCGTGCTTCCTCTGGAGTGGAGACGGGTATGTCGGGGAACTTCTTGAGTTTTAGCAAGGGTGTTTAGGACACTTTGGAAGTTCCAGAGTTTAGTTGTGATTACTCTCGAGACGCCGCAGAGAAAATGGGCCTCATCTCGACTGGAGCAGAGAACCTCCTGGATTTTCTCGAGTTGCGGCAGGTACTCTCCGACATACGACCGTGACCTCAGGGACAGTGTAGCAGATGTGTCACGCTTCCCGTCCCGGGGATCAAGGGATCTGTGGCTTTCCCTCGAGGCTTTCTCACAGGGCTGTCCCACATGCCACCATGGTGTGAGTGGATCCTCGGCGTGAAAGTTGAGGCAGTGCTGGGAAAACGGGTTCCTCTAAAATGGACTGAGACATCTGGGGGACTCTTGGAAATGGTGGCACGACCCTGGAGTTCCTCTTGCCTTTCCTATTGAGAACCCTTGCTCTTGAGATGCCATGGGAACGCCGAAAAATCTTTCCTGACTAAGCAGGATAGGATCCTTCATCTCGGAAACGGGGTTCCTCTGAATGTGGGCGGGACCCTCGTGCTTCCTCTCGTGTGGAGACGGGTATGTCGGGGAACTTCTTGAGTTGCAGCAAGGACCCTTTTTAATTTCCAGAGGTTAGGTGTGATGAGCCTCCAGACACCTCAGAGGAAATGGGCCTCATCCCGCCTGGAGGGGAGAACCTCCTGGATTTTACCCAGTTGCGGCAGGTGCTCTCGAGTTACGACGGGTCCTCAGGGACCCGCTCTGGTGGCCTCAGGAAAGGCCAGTCCCCATGCGAGTTACCAGGGGGCCTTTAGGGATTCCTCTCCCATCGATGCCGGTGCCTAAGACCTTGTGTGGAGTCGGGGCCAGACCCTGAGGATGCCTCTCCAGTGCTGACATGAATCTTTCCGTACTTCTGGAGTCTCACCAGGGGAGTCAGTCCTCATCTCGTGTGGGGGCATGCACCTGCCATTTCCTCACGACCTGCAGCAGCAGTGTCACGCTTGCCGACGTGTGGATCAAGGGATCTGTCGCTTTCCATTGAGGCTTTCCCACGAGGCTTTCCAACAGGGCTGTCCCACGTGCCACGGTGGTGTGAGTCGATCCTCGGCGTGAACGTCGAGGCAGTGCAGGGAAAACAGTTTCTTCTGGAATGGACTTAGACATCTGGGGGACTCTTGGAATGCTGGCAAGGCCCTGGAGTTCCTCTCGTCTTTCCTGTGGAGAGCGCCTCCTCTTGAGATGCGACGGGAAGGCCGGGAATTCTTTCCCGACGACAAAGGGAAAGGATCCCTCTTCTCGAGCTACGAGGCGGAAACGGGGCTCCGCTGGATATGGGCGGGAACCTCGTCCTTCCTCTCGAGTGGATATGGGTATGTCGGAGAACTTCTTGACTTGCAGCAAGGGTGTGAAGGACCCTTTGGAAGTTCCAGAGGTTAGGTGTGATTAGCCTCGAGACGCCTCAGCGGAAATGGGCCTCATCTCGCCTGGAGGGGAGAACCTCCTGGATTTTCTCGAGTTGCGGCAGGTGCTCTCGAGTTACGACGGAGACCTCAGGGACCCGCTCTGGTGACCTCAGGAAAGGCCAGTCCCCATGCGAGGTGCTAGGGGGCCTCTCAGGATTCCTCTCCGGTCGATGCCGGGGCCTAAGACCTTGTGTGGAGTCGGGACCGGAACCTGAGGATTCCTCTCCAGTGCTGACATGGATCTTGGCGTACTTCTGGAGTCTCCCAAGCTTGCGTCAGTCCTCGGCTCGAGTGGGGTCATGCACGTGCGCTTTCCTCCCGAGCGGTAGCAGCAGTGTCACGCTTCCCTTCTCGTGGATCAAGGAATCTGTGGCTTTCCCTGGAGTCTTTCCCATGAGGCTTTCCCACAAGGCTATTCCACTTGCCACCATGGTGTGAGTCGATCCTCGGCGTGAAAGTCGAACCAGTGCAGGGAAAACAGGAACCTCCTTCCCCACAGTAGGGGATACACTGTCCCCTTGGGCGGGTATCTCCAGGGCACTCGCGCTGGGGGGTTGCCCGCGGAGGTGCGGGCCTCAGGCTCCACGTGAGAAAAGCCCCAAATGGCATTAGCTGCCAGTCCAGACGCTGGCCCCTCAGGTCTCTGGCCGGAGCCTTGGGCTCCAGGCAACTCAAAGCCCTCGGGGGTGGCACTCTGGGACTGCTGTAGGGAAAGGATGCCAAGAGCCCACGGAGGAGTTGGGGAGGGGGCATGGGGGAAACGGAGGCGAGGACAGCGAGGGATCTAGGTGGAGGCGCTGGAGAGAGCGTCTGGTGTCCCGGAATGCCTCGGAGGAGCCAGCGGGGGACAGTCGAGGACCAGGGACCTGTGGAATGTGAAAAGGCGGGAAATCTCAGAGCAAGGCAGGCTGGGAAAGGGGGCGTTGGTGGCCAATTCAAAGGGACCTAGGGGCGTTTCCTGGGCGGTGAGTTCCCTTGGCACTGCTGAGGGCCCTGATTGATCCACTCGGGGTTGAACCCACCCCCCGCTGCGAGGGAGGGCCACAAACCAAAGCCCCCGAACTGCCCGCCCACCCCAACGGGGATCTTGGCGGTCCAGGGCACAGCCGTGCCCGGGAAAAGCCCACTCGCTCCACGGGACTCCGTCCAGGGTCTCTGCTTGGAAAGAGGCCAGGGGCGGCCCCTCCATCTACCCACCCAAACCCTATTGACGTCAATGGTGGCGGAGACGCCTCCCGTTCTCCAGAGTCCTGAGCTGCTGGGTCCCCGCCCACTCAGCCAGCAGTCTGCAGCGTGCCCGTGTGCCTCTCCCACCATGGCTTCGTCCGGCTCCTCCAGCACCTCAAGCGGTACGTTTGCCCTCGGTCCCTGTGGTCGGATCACATCTCAGGGGATTTGCGGGTGGCCTGGGCAAGGGCTCTCGGCCAATGTGTTGACCCCCCTCCCACCCGAGAACGGCTGGGACCCATCGGCCAGGCCCGGGGTTCCGAGGCGTCAGGTGTGCCCAAATTCGGAGGGCGTGGCATCGTTCGTTCATCTTGCTCCTTTGGCACACACATGGCTTCTCCGTTCTCTTTTCTGGGAAGACAGTGTTGTTTCAGGGGGCGTGCTGCGGGGGGCGGGGGCCGGGGTTGGGGGGTGGTGGGAGCGGGTGCTTTGCTGGGATGAGGCCCTTTATCCTCACATCTTCATGTGGGAATGGGAGTCGGGGAGCTCTGTGGCCTTGCTGCCTTCAGTGGCTTCCTCTGCACAGGGGCCTAGTGGCTTCTGCCTTTTGTCAGGCGTTACGGGGTTTGGGCGTCGCTTTGGTGGCCTTGGCCTTTGCCTTGGCCTGGGCCTTGGCCTTGCCCTTGGCGTTGCTGTTGCCCTTGCCTTGGTCTTGGGCTTGGCCTTGCCCTGCCCTTGAACTTGAACTTGACCTTGAACTTGACCTTGACCTTGAACTTGGGCTTGACCTTGAACTTGAACTTGACCTTGACCTTGACTTGAACTTGCTGACTTGAACTTGAACTTGAACTTGACCTTGAACTTGAACTTGAACTTGACCTTGAACTTGACTTGAACTTGAACTTGACTTGACTTGAACTTGACCTTGAACTTGAACTTGAACTTGACCTTGAACTTGAACTTGAACTTGACCTTGAACTTGAACTTGACCTTGACTTGACTTGAACTTGAACTTGAACTTGACCTTGAACTTGAACTTGAACTTGAACTTGACTTGAACTTGAACTTGACCTTGAACTTGAACTTCCTTGAACTTGAACTTGAACTTGAACTTGACTGACCTTGAACTTGAACTTCAACTTGAACTTGAACTTGACCTTGAACCTTGAACTTGAACTTGACTTCAACTTGAACTTGACCTTGAACTTGAACCTTGACCTTGACTTCACTTGAACTTGAACTTGACCTTGACCTTGGAACTTGACCCTTGAACTTGACTTGAAGTTGACCTTGAACTTGAACTTAAACTTCACCTTGATCTTGAGCTTGAACTTGAACTTGAACTTGACCTTGACCTTGAACTTGAACCTTGACCTTGAACTTGAACTTGACCTTGACCTTGACCAACAACGGGAGACCTCGAGATTTGCTCAGAGCACCGGAGGTCCAGAAGCAGGGCCCTGTATCTCCCCTTCCCTTTGTGATCATTGCAAAGACATTCCTAGCTGATAGCGGGAGTGCCCCTGAAGAAGCAAGCAGTGGGAGTGTGTTTGACACGACTGTGTGCCTTCCTGGCCTCAGCTCCACAAGGGGCCTTTCCTCTCGAAGTAGGCCCCATGTCCCCTTGGGGAGGGTGTCATGCCTCTTTTCTCCTCACTGCCAAAGGGTGGAGCCAAGCTCGCTCTGTCAGAGGTACAAAAACAGCAATTGAATGGATTTTCAAGCTCTTGCTAGGCTGCACCCTTTCAGGGCCCACTTTACTGAAACAGGTGCTCTGTGGCCCCTGGTTGGGTATGCAGGTTCACAAACAGGGTGAGATCCTGTCCAAGCCAAGAATTTTCCTGAAAGACCTAGGCTCACTAGAGCTCTCCTCCAGAGCAAAGGGGATAGAGGAGATGTATGGAGGAGTCTTTGCCTTTCCCTGTGAGTGTGGGGCTAGTCCCTACGGCCCCAAGCTCAGGGATAACTGCCTCTAAGAAAGGAATGGCAAGAAGCACTATTCTTGGAGGTTGGGACAGGGAGTTCGCAGCATGTGGGGAAAGAAAGACTTCTTCGGGGAAGAAGAGGCAACCACCGGGGGTGTGTTTGCAAGCCTCTATTTGGAAGGAACAGGTTTGCTTATACAACTCAAGACCTCCAGATCTGCTCAGAGGACTGAAGTTCCAGAGACAGGGCCATGTATCTCCCCTTCCCTTTGAGATCCTTGCAAAGACATTCCTAGCAGATCGTGGGAGTGCCCATGAAGAAGCAAGCAGCGGGAGTGTGCTTGACATCACTGGCTGCCTACCTGGGCTCAGCTCCTCAAGGGGCCTTTCTCTCCTGGTAGGCCCTATGTCCCCTTTGGGAGAGGGTGGTGCCCTCTTCCCTCCACACTGCCAAAGGGTGGAGGTGGAGCAAACTCGTTCTCTCCGAGGTAAAAAAAAAAAGACAAATTGGATGGATTTTTAAGCTCTTGCTATGCTGCACCCCTCCAGGACCCACTCGAGCAAAACAGGTGCCTGTGGCCCCTAGGTCGGGTATGCAGGTTCACACACTGGGTGGGATCCCGTCAAAGCCAAGAATTTTCCTGACAGACCTAGGCTCACTAGAGCTCTCCTCCAGAGGAAAGGGGACAGAAAAGACGTGTGTGTGGAGGTGGCTCTGCCTTTCCAGGTCCCAATCTCAGGGATAACTGCCCCTAAGAAAGGAACTGCTGCTGCTGCTGCTGCTAAGTTGCTTCAGTCGTGTTCGACTCTGTGCGACGCCATAGACGGTAGCCCACTAGGCTCCCCCGTCCCTGGGATTCTCCAGGCAAGAACAGTAAGTGGGTTGCCATTGCCTTCTCCAATGCATGAAAGTGAAAATGAAAGTGCAGTCGCTCAGTCGTGTCCGACCCTCAGCGACCCCACGGACTGCAGCCTACCAGGCTTCTCCGTCCATAGGATTTTCTGAAAGGAACTGCAAGAAGCGCTTTTCCAGGAGGCTGGGAAAGGGTGTTCGCAGGATGTGGGGAAAGAGAGCCTCCTTCGGGGAAGAATAGGCGGCCACTTGTTTTGTGTTGCAAACCTCTATTTGGAAGGAACAGGTTAGCTTATACAAAGGGAGACCTCCAGATCTGCTCAGAGGACCAAAGTTGCAGAGGCAGGTCGGTGTATTTTCCCTTCACTTTGCGATCCTTGCAAAGACATTCCTTGCTGATAGATGATTCAGCAAGGGCCTTTGAGACTGTTGTTTTCTTTCCTAGGTTCAAAGATTCCTTCAGTTCCTAATATAGATATCCTAGAAATTATCTGACATCCGTGAAAATCTGATATGTCCTGGTCAAATGCTGTCAGTTATAATTCCAGTTATCATATTAAAGCATTTCAAGTCGCAGCAGTGACCAGATTACATTGTCAATTTCTATTTAATCAGGTTTTAACCATGTCCTCTATGGTTTCACACTGATGCCTTTGCAGAAATACTGCTACTTCAAGATATATGGAATATACTTTTTTTAAGCTTACCGATAATTTGTTTGTTTGTTTGTTTGTTTGTCTTCTGGTAAGCTGGTACCAGATGGAATTTAGTCTCCTCTCTAGGTTGAAGAGAACAAAGTTTTCTTAGAATGCAATTTTTGATAACAGACTATGGATTTCTTTACCTTTCATTGATTTATAATTGTTTTCATCATCTGTTTTTTTACTTCGGTAAAGTAAATAAGCCTTATTTAAGATTTTGGTACATGTAGGATGGACTAAGCTTTCCCCACTCTTGCAAGTTCCCTTAACCCTTCAGATTCTTCTCGTGGGACCAAGATCTCACTTTCCTCCAGAGGGACAATCCAAGCTTTTTATTAGTTGATCTGCCCCTGACATCAGAGTCCATTTGAGCACGAGTTGGCCTATAATTTAGGCATGAAACTATGACTACATAAAGAAAAGGTGACTTTATGATTCAGGGATGGCCATGATATGCCTTGCACTTCAGAGAAAATGGGTTAAAATGATTTTTTTTTCTTCAAAACTGCACAGCCAGTTCTTTCAGCATATGCAATTGAAAACATCTAGTCATTAGGTCAGTTTTCATTCCAATCCCAAAGAAAGGCAATGACAAAGAATATTCAAGCTGCTGCACAATTGCACTCATCTCACACACTAGTAAAGTAATGCTCAAAATTCTCCAAGTTCACATGAACTGTGAACTTCCAAATGTTCAAGAGGGATTTAAAACATGCAGAGAAACCAGAGATCAAACTGCCAACATCCACTGGATCATTGAAAAAGCAAGAGAGTTCCAGAAAAAAAGACATCTATTTCTGCTTTATTGACTATGCCAAAGCCTTTGACTGTGTGGATCACAATAAACTGGGAAAAATTCTGAAAGAGATGGGAATACCAGACCACCTGACCTGTCTCTTGAGAAACCTGTATGCAGGTCAGGAAGAAACAGTTCGAACTGGACATGGAACAACAGACTGGTTCTAAATAGGAAAAGGAATATGTCAAGGCAGTGTATTGTCACCCTGCTTATTTAACTTATATGCAGAGTACATCATGAGAAACACTGGGCTGGAGGAAGCACACGCTGGAATCCAGATTGCTGGGAGAAATATCAAGAATCTCAGATATGCAGATGACACCACCCTTATGGCAGAAAGTGAAGAAGAACTAAAGAGTCTCCTGATGAAAGTGAAAGAGGAGAGTGAAAAAGTTAGCTTAAAGCTCAGCATTCAGAAAACTAAAATCATTGCATCCAGTCTCATCACTTCATGGCAAATAGATGGGAAAACATTGGAAACAGCAGCAGACTATTTTGGGGGGCTTGGAAATCACTGCAGGTGATGTCTGCCTCCATGAACTTAAAACGTATTTATGACTTGGAAGAAAAGTGATGACCAAACTAGACAGCATATTAAAAAGCCGAGACGTTGCTTTGCCAACAAAGATCCATCCAGTCAAGGCTATGGTTTTTCCATATGTCATGGATGGATATGAAAGATGTACTATAAAGAAAGTGACAGCTGAAAATTGGATGCTTTTGAACTGTGGTGTTGGAGAAGATGCTTGTAGGTCGCTTAGACTACAAGGAGACGCAACCACTCCATCCTAAAGGAAATCAGGTCTGAATATACATTGGAAGGACTAATACTGAACCTGAAACTCCAATACTTTGGCCACTTGATGTGAAGAGCTGACTCACTTGGAAGTTGCTTTGATTTGCCTGTGAGTGTGGGAGCCCTCCCTGGGCAAAGGGCCTCAGGGGTCATTGCCACTGAATCACGACCTCCAAGCAAGCGCATTCCAGCTGTGTGACATTCAGGAAGCAGGAGACTGGGAAAACTATCTTCCTTAGAGGAAGGAAAGTCATCCACAGAGAGTGTGTTTTCAGGCCTCTCTTTGCAGCAAGTGTTTTGCTTCTCAGACATCAGAGCTGCAGGCTTGCTCTGAGGGCCTCAATTGCAGAGTCAGGGCTGTGTGTCTCACTGCACTTTCCAAGCATTGCAGACACATTCCTAGGTTGGAGCAGTGCTTCCCATGAGAAAGAAGCCTCGGGAGTGTGTCTGAGCGGGCTGAGTGCCATGCTAGGGTCACCTAGTCGAGGGCACCTTGCACATCCAATGGGCCCCAGGCGAGTAGCTATGGACCGGCCCTTCGGTTGAGACATCCCAAAGCAGGGAACAAAGCTAGCTCTGTCAGAAGGAGGAAAACAGCAATGGGATGGATTTTCAAGCAGTTGCTAAGTCACACCACGTTAGGGCTCCCCGGGAAAGAAATGCGAATTTTGGCCTCTAGGCCCAGTATCCAGATGTGTGCACAGGATATTTTCCCCACAGGATTCAAGAATGTTCCAGACAGACCTAAGCTCACTAGCTCTCTCCTGCAGAGGAAATGAAATATTGTTGCTGAACCACGAAAAGATGCTGGGATTCTTGGCTTATGGAGGAGAAGAATTCAATCCAGGGCCCAAGACGAGGCTTGATTGCTCAGAGCTTTTGTGCAATAGAGTTTTATTAAAGGAGAAAGGAGATAGAGAAAGCTTCTGACAGAGACATCACAAGGGGCAGAAAGCGTACCCCCTTGCTAGTGTTAGTAATGGAGTTATATACTCTCCAATAAGTTATGACAACGAACAAAAGAATGTCTGGAGGTTGTAAAGACTCACTAGACCTACTCCCATAATTGACATTTTAAGATAACAGGATTAGCCAGAAGGTTTTTTCCAGAGACCGTCCTCAAGAAGGATGCATGATTGTTATATAATCCTAAGGAATGTAGAGGGAAAAACAGTTTGTCCTTCCTTCCTCCTTGAGAATTCTAGACCCCTCTCTCCTTGGGGACCCTTGAACTTCTTAGAAACCTGCCTTGGCAATGACTCTCTCAGAAACATGATTGAACAGCCGTTTGGAGCTTCCTTTGACTTTCCCTGGGAGGGAGGGAGCCCTCCCTGAGCACAGGGCCTCAGGGGCCATGGCCAATGAAAAAGAATCTCCCAGCAAGTGCTTTTCAGCCCTGTGTGACTCTCAGCCCACAGGAGGCTGAGAAAACTCTCTTCCTTGGAGGAAGGAAAGGCAGCCCAAGAGTGTGTTTTCAGGCCTGTATCTTGCAGCAAGTGTTTGGCTTGTTAGACAGAAGACCTGCAGGCCTGTTCCAACAGACTCAATGCCAGAATCAGGGCCTTGTGTCTCCCTGCAGTTTCCTGGCCTTGCAAACACATTCCTAGGTGAGAGCAGTCCTGCCCATGGGGAAGCAGGCTGCGGGAGTGTGTCTGAGGGGGCCAGGTGTCATGCTGGGGTCACCTGGTCGAGGGCACCTTGCACCTCCAATGGACCCCAGGCAAGGAGTTGCAGGCCACCACCTTGCTTCTGAAATCCCCAAATGGGGAGCAAAGCTCGCTCTGTCAGAGGGAAGAAAACAGCAACAGGATGGATTTTCAAGCAGTTGCTAGGCTGTACTGCGTTAGGGCTCCAAGGAAGGAAAATGCGAATTTTAGCCCCTACGACTGGTATCCAGGTGGGCTCCCAGGATGATTTCCCCGCAGGATCCAAGAACGTTCCAGACAGACCTGGGCTCACTAGCTCCCTCCTGCAGAGGAAACATGAGAGAACAGCTGTTTGGAGGTTGCTTTGACTTCCCCTGGGAGGGTAGGATCCCTCCCTGGGTGCAGGGCCTCAGGGGCCATTGCCGCTGAGAAATGCCCTCGAAGCCAGACCTTTGCAGCCTTGTATGACTCAGCACGGAGGAGACTGGAAAAGCTCTCTTCCTTGGAGGAAGGAAAGGCAGCCCCAGAGAGTGTGTTTTCACACCTGTATCTTGCAGCAAGTGTTTGGCGTCTCAGACGTCAGACCTCCAGGCCTGCTCCAACGGCCTCAGTTCCAGAGTCAGGGCCGTGTGTCTCCCTGCATTTTCTGAGCCTTGGGAACACATTCCTAGGTCAGAACAGTCCTGCCCATGGGGAAGGAGGCTGCGGGAGTGTGTCTGAGGGGGTCGGGTGCCATGCTGGGGTCCAATAGACCCGGTACCTCCAATAGACCCCAGGACAACAGCGGTGGGGCTCCCCCTGGCTTCCGAAATGCCAAAGCGAGAAGCAAAGCTAGCTCTATCAGAAGGAAGAAAAGAGCAATCGGATGGATGTTCAGGCTGTTGCTGGGCCGCACCACTTCAGGGTCCCCCCCGAGAGGAACAGGCGCCCTGTGGCCCCTAGGTCCGATATGCAGGTTAACACACAGGGTGTGTCCCCATAGGAGCCAAGAATTTTCCTGACAGACCTAGGCTCACTAGAGCTCTCCTACAGGGCAAAAGGGGTAGAACAGACTGTGGATGTGACTCTGCCTTTCCCAGCGAGCATGGGGCCCTCCCTACGGCCCTGGGCTCCAGGGAAAATTGTCCTTGAAAAATGACCTCCAAGAAGCGCTTTTCCAGCAGGCTGGGATGCAGAGTTCACAGGATGCGGGGAAAGTGATCGTCCTTCAGGGAAGAAGAGGCAGCCACCCAGTGTGTGTTTGCAAGCCTGTATTTGGAAGAAACTGGTTAGCTCCTTCAAGGGGAGACCTCCAGGTCTGCTCAGAGGACCGAAATTCCAGAGGCAGCACCATGCATCTCCCCTGTCCTTTCTGAGCCTTGGAAAGACATGCCTAGCTTATAGCGGTATTGCTCATGAAGAAGCAGGATGCAGGAATGTGTCAGACATGACTGGGTGCCTTCCTGGGTTCAGCTCCGTGAGGGGCCTTTCCACTCAAAGTAGGTCCCATGCCTCCTTGGGGAGGAAGTGGGGCCCGCTTGCCTCCAAATTGCCAAAGGCTGGAACAAAGCTAGTTCTATCAGAGGTAAGAAAAGAGCAATTGGATGGATGTGGAAGCTGTTGCTGGGCCGCACTGCTTCAGGCCCCCCACCCCTCCGCCCCCGAGAGAAACAGGCGCCCTGTGGCCCCTAGGTCCTGGATGCAGTTTCACACATAGAATGTGTCCCCATAGGAGCCAAGAATTTTCCTGACAGACCTAGGCTCACTAGAGCTCTCCTACAGAGCAAAGGGGATGGGACAGATGTGTGGCTGTGGCTCTGCCTTTCCCTGGGAGTGTGGAGCCGCTCCCTATGGCCCCGGGCTCCAGGGGAAGTTGCCCCTGAATAATGACCTCCAAGAAGCGCTTTTCCAACTGGCTGAGACGTGGAGTTCTCAGGATGCAGGGAAAGCGAGTGTCCTTCGGGGAAGCAAAGGCAGTCACCTGTTATCATGACTTACTAGAATAGTAGGTACCTTCTCCGGTTGGGCAGAGGCCTTCCCTACCTGATCTGAAAAAGAAAATGAAGTAGCTCGCTGATTTGAGAAATAATTCCCAGACTTGGGTTTCCAACCAGTATAGAATCCGACAATGGCCCTGTCTTTGTAGCCGCGTTAATTAACAGGTATGTGAAGCTCTAAATATCAGTGGAAATTACATACAGCATATAGGCCCCAGTGTTCTGGAATGGTGGAAAGAAACAACCAAACTCTTGAAGAGACACTTTCAAAATGGATCATAGAGACTGACTGTACGTGGATGCTTGCTTCCGGCAGACTTACTCATATTACGGGTAACCACACGTTCCCACAGTTGTTTCCTTATGAAATTTTCTATGGGAGACCCCCTCCCACAGTGAGGCAGGTGTTAGCAGATTTTGCCACAAGTAAGGGCGGGTGGATTTCACAGCAGATGGAACAATTAGGTAAGGTAATAAATCAGGTAACTAAGTTTGTATAAAAAAGAATATCATTCCCCCTTGAGGAACAGATTCATGAATTTGTGCTCAGTGATCAGGTGTGGCTCAATGACTGGAAACACAATTCCTTGGCCTGACATCGGAAAGGTCCTTATACTGTTGTTTAGCCACAATTCTGAAAGAGATGGAATACCAGACCACCTAACCTGCCTCTTGAGAAATCTGGATGAAGGTCAGGAAGCAACAGTTAGAGCAGGACATGGAACAA
>NW_017215308.1:0-14010 GCF_001704415.2 Capra hircus
CACGGAGGCTGATTCCTTGGGTGCCCAGAAAGTGTATGACAGACGTAGGTTCCCTAGCACTCTCCTCCCCAGCAGAGACATGTGCAGGTGTTTGGGGCCTGATCCTGCGTGTCTGGGTTCCCTGCCACAGCCCCAACTCAGGGGAAGCAGCCCCTGAGGCAAGACCTGCTGGAGGAGCCCTGCGCCCCCGCCTGATAGGCGAGAGCACAGCCAGCAGGGAAGCGAGCCTCCTCGGGGGAAGAGGAGGCAGCAGCCCGTCAAGCTGAAATCCCTGCTTACACGGAAGCTAAGTGCGACTCCAGTACGGCAGATCTCTAGCTCTGTCAGAGGCCCGATCTGGCAGAGTTCCTGGACCAAGATGCTCTGCCGGGCGAGCCTTGCAGACCTTGCCTTGCTTTTAAGGCTCCCTCCCCAGGAAGGAGCAGGCTGGGAGGCTCGGAAACGCCACTGGCGCCTTCCTGGCTCAGCTTCTACCCCTGCCTTGCCTTTGCACTTAGGTCCCAAGCGTCCTTGAGGAGGGCTTAGGGGCTGGTGGGTTGCACACTGCCAAGGGCTCAGCAGTGAAAGCTCTGTCAGAGGGAAGGAAGGGCAACTGCAGGGCTCCTTCAGCGGTTCTAGGCCGCCTAGAACAAAGCGCCGCACCGAGAGCACCAGGCTCCCAGGGCCCCTGGCTGGGTTTTCAGCCCCACACACGGAGGCTGATTCCTTGGGTGCCCAGAAAGTGTATGACAGACGTAGGTTCCCTAGCACTCTCCTCCCCAGCAGAGACATGTGCAGCGTGTGGTTGGGGCCTGATCCTGCGTGTCTGGGTTCCTGCCCACAGCCCCAACTCAGGGGAAGCAGCCCCTGAGGCAAGACCTGCTGGAGAGCCCTGCGCCCCCGCCTGATAGGCGAGTGCACAGCCAGCAGGAAGCGAGCCTCCTCGGGGAAGAGGAGGCAGCCCAGCCCCGTCAAGTTGAAAGCCCTGCTTGCACGGAGCTAAGTGCGCCTCCAGTACGGCAGAGCTCTAGCTCTGCTCAGAGCCCCGATCTGGCAGAGTTCCTGGCGCCGAGGCTGCTCTGCCGGGGGCAGCCTTGCCCAGACTTGCCTTGCTTTAGGCTCCCTCCCCAGGAAGGAGCAGTCTGAGCGAGCCTGGGAGACGCCACTGGTGCCTTCCTTGCCTCAGCTCCAATCCTGCCTTGCCTTTGCACATAGGTGCCCAGGCCGTTCGTTGGGGAGGCTTTAGGGCGCTGGTGGGTTGCACACTGCCAAGGCTCCAGCAGTGAGAAGCTCTGTCAGAGGGAAGGGAAGGGCAACTGCAGGGCTCCTCCAGCGGTTCTTGGGCCGCCTAGATCAGCGCCGCACCGAGAGCACCAGGCTCCCAGGGCCCCTGGCTGGGGTTTTCAGCCCCGCACACCACGGAGGCTGATTCCTTGGGTGCCCAGAAAGTGTATGACAGACGTAGGTTCCCTAGCACTCTCCTCCCCAGCAGAGACATGTGCAGGTGTTTGGGGCCTGATCCTGCGTGTCTGGGTTCCCTGCCCACAGCCCCAACTCAGGGGAAGCAGCCCCTGAGGCAAGACCTGCTGGAGGAGCCCTGCGCCCCCGCCTGATAGGCGAGTGCACAGCCAGCAGGGAAGCGAGCCTCCTCGGGGAAGAGGAGGCAGCCAAGTCCCCGTCAAGCTGAAATCCCTGCTTCACGAAGCTAAGTGCGACTCCAGTACGGCAGATCTCTAGCTCTGTTCAGAGGCCCGATCTGGCAGAGTTCCTGGCACCAAGATGGCTCTGCCATAGGCGCAGCCTTGCGCAGACTTGCCTTGCTTTTAAGGCTCCCTCCCCAGGAAGGAGCAGGCTGTGTGAGGCCTGCGGAAACGCCACTGGCGCCTTCCTGGCTTCAGCTCTAACCCCTGCCTTGCCTTTGCACTTAGGTCCCAAGCGTCCTTGAGGGAGGGCTTAGGGCTGGTGGGTTGCACACTGCCAAGGGCTCAGCAGTGAAAGCTCTGTCAGAGGGAAGCGAAGGGCAACAGCAGGGCTCCTTCAGCGGTTCCTTGGCCGCCCAGACAAAGCTCCGCACGGAGAGCACCAGGTTCCAAGGGCCCCTGGCTGGGTTTTGCATCCCCACACTCCCAGAGGCTGACTCCGTGGGTGCCTAGAAAGTGTGTGAGAGACGTAGGTTCCCTAGCACTCTCCTCCCCAGCAGAGACATGTGCAGGTGGTTGGGGCCTTATCCTGCGTGTCTGGGTTCCCGCCCACAGCCCCAACTCAGGGGAAGCAGCCCCTGAGGCAAGACCTGCTGGAGGAGCCCTGCGCGCCCGCCTGATAGGCGAGAGCACAGCCAGCAGTGTAGCGAGCCTCCTCGGGAGAAGAGGAGGCAGCCGAGCCCAGTCAAGAGGAAAGCCCTGCTTGCACGGAGCTAAGTGGGCCTCCAGTACGGCAGAGCTCTAGCTCTGCTCAGAGCCCCGATCTGGCAGAGTTTCTGGCGCGAGGCTGCTCGGCCGGGGGCTCGCCTTGCCCAGACTTGCCTTGCTTTTAGGCTCCCTCCCCAGGAAGGAGCTGTCTGAGCGAGCCTGGGAGACGCCACTGGTGCCTTCCTTGCCTCAGCTCCAATCCTGCCTTGCCTTTGCACATAGGTGCCAGGCGTCGTTGGGGAGGGCTTAGGGGTGGTGGGTTGCACACTGCCAAGGGCTTCAGCAGTGAGAGCTCTGTCAGAGGGAAGGGAAGGGCAACTGCAGGGCTCCTCCAGCGGTTTCTAGGCCGCCTAGAATCAGCGCCGCACCGAGAGCACCAGGCTCCCAGGGCCCCTGGCTGGGGTTTTCAGCCCCGCACACACGGAGGCTGATTCCTTGGGTGCCCAGAAAGTGTATGACAGACGTAGGTTCCCTAGCACTCTCCTCCCCAGCAGAGACATGTGCAGGTGGTTTGGGGCCTGATCCTGCGTGTCTGGGTTCCTGCCCACAGCCCCAACTCAGGGGAAGCAGCCCCTGAGGCAAGACCTGCTGGAGGAGCCCTGCGCCCCCGCCTGATAGGCGAGTGCACAGCCAGCAGGGAAGCGAGCCTCCTCGGGGAAGAGGAGGCAGCCCAGCCCCGTCAAGTTGAAAGCCCTGCTTGCACGGAGCTAAGTGCGCCTCCAGTACGGCAGAGCTCTAGCTCTGCTCAGAGCCCCGATCTGGCAGAGTTCCTGGCGCGAGGCTGCTCTGCCGGGGGCTAGCCTTGCCCAGACTTGCCTTGCTTTTAGGCTGCCTCTCCAGGAAGGAGCAGGCAGCAGGAGCCTGGGAGTCGCCACTGGCGCCTTTCTTGCCTCAGCTCCAATCCTGCCTTGCCTTTGCACTTAGGTCCCAGTCCTCCTTAAGGAGAGCTTAGGGGCTGGTGGGTTGCACACTGCCAAGGGCTCCAGCAGTGAGAATTCTGTCAGAGGGAAGGGAAGGGCAACTGCAGGGCTCCTCCAGCGGTTGCTTGGCCGCCCAGATTCAGCGCCACACGGAGAGCACCAGGCTCCCAGGTCCCCTGGCTGGGGTTTTCAGCCCCGCACACACGGAGGCTGATTCCTTGGGTGCCCAGAAAGTGTATGACAGACGTAGGTTCCCTAGCACTCTCCTCCCCAGCAGAGACATGTGCAGGTGTTTGGGGCCTGATCCTGCGTGTCTGGGTTCCTGCCCACAGCCCCAACTCAGGGGAAGCAGCCCCTGAGGCAAGACCTGCTGGAGGAGCCCTGCGCCCCCGCCTGATAGGCGAGTGCACAGCCAGCAGGGAAGCGAGCCTCCTCGGGGGAAGAGGAGGCAGCAAGTCCCCGTCAAGCTGAAATCCCTGCTTACACGAAGCTAAGTGCGACTCCAGTACGGCAGATCTCTAGCTCTGTTCAGAGGCCCGATCTGGCAGAGTTCCTGGCACCAAGATGCTCTGCCATAGGCGAGCCTTGCGCAGACTTGCCTTGCTTTAAGGCTCCCTCCCCAGGAAGGAGCAGGCTGTGTGAGGCTCGGAAACGCCACTGGCGCCTTCCTGGCTTCAGCTCTACCCCTGCCTTGCCTTTGCACTTAGGTCCCAAGCGTCCTTGAGGAGGGCTTAGGGGCTGGTGGGTTGCACACTGCCAAGGGCTCCAGCAGTGAAAGCTCTGTCAGAGGGAAGCGAAGGGCAACAGCAGGGCTCCTTCAGCGGTTCCTTGGCCGCCCAGACAAAGCTCCGCACGGAGAGCACCAGGTTCCAAGGGCCCCTGGCTGGGTTTTGCATCCCCACACTCCCAGAGGCTGACTCCGTGGGTGCCTAGAAAGTGTGTGAGAGACGTAGGTTCCCTAGCACTCTCCTCCCCAGCAGAGACATGTGCAGGTGGTTGGGGCCTTATCCTGCGTGTCTGGGTTCCCGCCCACAGCCTCAACTCAGGGGAAGCAGCCCCTGAGGCAAGACCTGCTGGAGGAGCCCTGCGCGCCCGCCTGATAGGCGAGAGCACAGCCAGCAGTGTAGCGAGCCTCCTCGGGAGAAGAGGAGGCAGCCGAGCCCAGTCAAGAGGAAAGCCCTGCTTGCACGGAGCTAAGTGGGCCTCCAGTACGGCAGAGCTCTAGCTCTGCTCAGAGCCCCGATCTGGCAGAGTTTCTGGCGCGAGGCTGCTCGGCCGGGGGCTCGCCTTGCCCAGACTTGCCTTGCTTTTAGGCTCCCTCCCCAGGAAGGAGCTGTCTGAGCGAGCCTGGGAGACGCCACTGGTGCCTTCCTTGCCTCAGCTCCAATCCTGCCTTGCCTTTGCACATAGGTGCCAGGCGTCGTTGGGGAGGGCTTAGGGGGTGGTGGGTTGCACACTGCCAAGGGCTTCAGCAGTGAGAGCTCTGTCAGAGGGAAGGGAAGGGCAACTGCAGGGCTCCTCCAGCGGTTTCTAGGCCGCCTAGAATCAGCGCCGCACCGAGAGCACCAGGCTCCCAGGGCCCCTGGCTGGGGTTTTCAGCCCCGCACACACGGAGGCTGATTCCTTGGGTGCCCAGAAAGTGTATGACAGACGTAGGTTCCCTAGCACTCTCCTCCCCAGCAGAGACATGTGCAGGTGGTTGGGGCCTGATCCTGCGTGTCTGGGTTCCTGCCCACAGCCCCAACTCAGGGGAAGCAGCCCCTGAGGCAAGACCTGCTGGAGGAGCCCTGCGCCCCCGCCTGATAGGCGAGTGCACAGCCAGCAGGGAAGCGAGCCTCCTCGGGGGAAGAGGAGGCAGCCCAGCCCCGTCAAGTTGAAAGCCCTGCTTGCACGGAGCTAAGTGCGCCTCCAGTACGGCAGAGCTCTAGCTCTGCTCAGAGCCCCGATCTGGCAGAGTTCCTGGCGCGAGGCTGCTCTGCCGGGGGCTAGCCTTGCCCAGACTTGCCTTGCTTTTAGGCTGCCTCTCCAGGAAGGAGCAGGCAGCAGGAGCCTGGGAGTCGCCACTGGCGCCTTTCTTGCCTCAGCTCCAATCCTGCCTTGCCTTTGCACTTAGGTCCCAGTCCTCCTTAAGGAGAGCTTAGGGGCTGGTGGGTTGCACACTGCCAAGGGCTCCAGCAGTGAGAATTCTGTCAGAGGGAAGGGAAGGGCAACTGCAGGGCTCCTCCAGCGGTTGCTTGGCCGCCCAGATTCAGCGCCACACGGAGAGCACCAGGCTCCCAGGGTCCCCTGGCTGGGGTTTTCAGCCCCGCACACACGGAGGCTGATTCCTTGGGTGCCCAGAAAGTGTATGACAGACGTAGGTTCCCTAGCACTCTCCTCCCCAGCAGAGACATGTGCAGGTGTTTGGGGCCTGATCCTGCGTGTCTGGGTTCCTGCCCACAGCCCCAACTCAGGGGAAGCAGCCCCTGAGGCAAGACCTGCTGGAGGAGCCCTGCGCCCCCGCCTGATAGGCGAGTGCACAGCCAGCAGGGAAGCGAGCCTCCTCGGGGGAAGAGGAGGCAGCAAGTCCCCGTCAAGCTGAAATCCCTGCTTACACGAAGCTAAGTGCGACTCCAGTACGGCAGATCTCTAGCTCTGTTCAGAGGCCCGATCTGGCAGAGTTCCTGGCACCAAGATGCTCTGCCATAGGCGAGCCTTGCGCAGACTTGCCTTGCTTTAAGGCTCCCTCCCCAGGAAGGAGCAGGCTGTGTGAGGCTCGGAAACGCCACTGGCGCCTTCCTGGCTTCAGCTCTACCCCTGCCTTGCCTTTGCACTTAGGTCCCAAGCGTCCTTGAGGAGGGCTTAGGGGCTGGTGGGTTGCACACTGCCAAGGGCTCCAGCAGTGAAAGCTCTGTCAGAGGGAAGCGAAGGGCAACAGCAGGGCTCCTTCAGCGGTTCCTTGGCCGCCCAGACAAAGCTCCGCACGGAGAGCACCAGGTTCCAAGGGCCCCTGGCTGGGTTTTGCATCCCCACACTCCCAGAGGCTGACTCCGTGGGTGCCTAGAAAGTGTGTGAGAGACGTAGGTTCCCTAGCACTCTCCTCCCCAGCAGAGACATGTGCAGGTGGTTGGGGCCTTATCCTGCGTGTCTGGGTTCCCGCCCACAGCCTCAACTCAGGGGAAGCAGCCCCTGAGGCAAGACCTGCTGGAGGAGCCCTGCGCGCCCGCCTGATAGGCGAGAGCACAGCCAGCAGTGTAGCGAGCCTCCTCGGGAGAAGAGGAGGCAGCCGAGCCCAGTCAAGAGGAAAGCCCTGCTTGCACGGAGCTAAGTGGGCCTCCAGTACGGCAGAGCTCTAGCTCTGCTCAGAGCCCCGATCTGGCAGAGTTTCTGGCGCGAGGCTGCTCTGGCCGGGGGCTAGCCTTGCCCAGACTTGCCTTGCTTTTAGGCTCCCTCCCCAGGAAGGAGCTGTCTGCAGCGAGCCTGGGAGACGCCACTGGTGCCTTTCCTTGCCTCAGCTCCAATCCTGCCTTGCCTTTGCACATAGGTGCCAGGCGTCGTTGGGAGGGCTTAGGGGGTGGTGGGTTGCACACTGCCAAGGGCTTCAGCAGTGAGAGCTCTGTCAGAGGGAAGGGAAGGGCAACTGCAGGGCTCCTCCAGCGGTTTCTAGGCCGCCTAGAATCAGCGCCGCACCGGAGAGCACCAGGCTCCCAGGGCCCCTGGCTGGGGTTTTCAGCCCCGCACACACGGAGGCTGATTCCTTGGTGCCCAGAAAGTGTATGACAGACGTAGGTTCCCTAGCACTCTCCTCCCCAGCAGAGACATGTGCAGGTGTTTGGGGCCTGATCCTGCGTGTCTGGGTTCCTGCCCACAGCCCCAACTCAGGGGAAGCAGCCCCTGAGGCAAGACCTGCTGGAGGAGCCCTGCGCCCCCGCCTGATAGGCGAGTGCACAGCCAGCAGGGAAGCGAGCCTCCTCGGGGGAAGAGGAGGCAGCCAAGTCCCCGTCAAGCTTGAAAGTCCCTGCTTGCACGAAGCTAAGTGCGACTCCAGTACGGCAGAGTCTCTAGCTCTGCTCAGAGGCCCGATCTGGCAGAGTTCCTGGCAGCCAAGAGCTGCTCTGCCATGGGCGAGCCTTGCGCAGACTTGCCTTGCTTTAAGGCTCCCTCCCAGGAAGGAGCAGGCTGCTGTGAGGCCTCGGAAATCGCCACTGGCGCCTTTCCTGGCTTCAGCTCTACCCCTGCCTTGCCTTTGCACTTAGGTCCCAAGCGTCCTTGAGGAGGCTTAGGGGCTGGTGGGTTGCACACTGCCAAGGGCTCCAGCAGTGAAAGCTCTGTCAGAGGGAAGCGAAGGGCAACAGCAGGGCTCCTTCAGCGGTTCCTTGGCCGCCCAGACAAAGCTCCGCACGGAGAGCACCAGGTTCCAAGGGCCCCTGGCTGGGTTTTGCATCCCCACACTCCCAGAGGCTGACTCCGTGGGTGCCTAGAAAGTGTGTGAGAGACGTAGGTTCCCTAGCACTCTCCTCCCCAGCAGAGACATGTGCAGGTGGTTGGGGCCTTATCCTGCGTGTCTGGGTTCCCGCCCACAGCCTCAACTCAGGGGAAGCAGCCCCTGAGGCAAGACCTGCTGGAGGAGCCCTGCGCGCCCGCCTGATAGGCGAGAGCACAGCCAGCAGTGTAGCGAGCCTCCTCGGGAGAAGAGGAGGCAGCCGAGCCCAGTCAAGAGGAAAGCCCTGCTTGCACGGAGCTAAGTGCGGCCTCCAGTACGGCAGAGCTCTAGCTCTGCTCAGAGCCCCGATCTGGCAGAGTTTCTGGCGCGAGGCTGCTCTGGCCGGGGGCTCGCCTTGCCCAGACTTGCCTTGCTTTTAGGCTCCCTCCCCAGGGAAGGAGCTGTCTGAGGCGGAGCCTGGGAGACGCCACTGGTGCCTTCCTTGCCTCAGCTCCAATCCTGCCTTGCCTTTGCACATAGGTGCCAGGCGTCGTTGGGGAGGGCTTAGGGGGTGGTGGGTTGCACACTGCCAAGGGCTTCAGCAGTGAGAACTCTGTCAGAGGGAAGGGAAGGGCAACTGCAGGGCTCCTCCAGCGGTTTCTAGGCCGCCCTAGAATCAGCGCCGCACGAGAGCACCAGGCTCCCAGGGCCCCTGGCTGGGGTTTTCAGCCCCGCACACACGGAGGCTGATTCCTTGGGTGCCCAGAAAGTGTATGACAGACGTAGGTTCCCTAGCACTCTCCTCCCCAGCAGAGACATGTGCAGGTGGTTGGGGCCTGATCCTGCGTGTCTGGGTTCCTGCCCACAGCCCCAACTCAGGGGAAGCAGCCCCTGAGGCAAGACCTGCTGGAGGAGCCCTGCGCCCCCGCCTGATAGGCGAGTGCACAGCCAGCAGGGAAGCGAGCCTCCTCGGGGGAAGAGGAGGCAGCCCAGCCCCGTCAAGTTGAAAGCCCTGCTTGCACGGAGCTAAGTGCGCCTCCAGTACGGCAGAGCTCTAGCTCTGCTCAGAGCCCCGATCTGGCAGAGTTCCTGGCGCGAGGCTGCTCTGCCGGGGCTAGCCTTGCCCAGACTTGCCTTGCTTTTAGGCTGCCTCTCCAGGAAGGAGCAGGCAGCAGGAGCCTGGGAGTCGCCACTGGCGCCTTTCTTGCCTCAGCTCCAATCCTGCCTTGCCTTTGCACTTAGGTCCCAGTCCTCCTTAAGGAGAGCTTAGGGGCTGGTGGGTTGCACACTGCCAAGGGCTCCAGCAGTGTGAGAATTCTGTCAGAGGGAAGGAAGGGCAACTGCAGGGCTCCTCCAGCGGTTTGCTTGGCCGCCCAGATTCAGCGCCACACGGAGAGCACCAGGCTCCCAGGGCCCCTGGCTGGGGTTTTCAGCCCCGCACACACGGAGGCTGATTCCTTGGGTGCCCAGAAAGTGTGTATGACAGACGTAGGTTCCCTAGCACTCTCCTCCCCAGCAGAGACATGTGCAGGTGTTTGGGGCCTGATCCTGCGTGTCTGGGTTCCTGCCCACAGCCCCAACTCAGGGGAAGCAGCCCCTGAGGCAAGACCTGCTGGAGGAGCCCTGCGCCCCCGCCTGATAGGCGAGTGCACAGCCAGCAGGGAAGCGAGCCTCCTCGGGGAAGAGGAGGCAGCAAGTCCCCGTCAAGCTGAAATCCCTGCTTACACGAAGCTAAGTGCGACTCCAGTACGGCAGATCTCTAGCTCTTTCAGAGGCCCGATCTGGCAGAGTTCCTGGCACCAAGATGCTCTGCCATAGGCGAGCCTTGCGCAGACTTGCCTTGCTTTAAGGCTCCCTCCCCAGGAAGGAGCAGGCTGTGTGAGTCTCGGAAACGCCACTGGCGCCTTCCTGGCTTCAGCTCTACCCCTGCCTTGCCTTTGCACTTAGGTCCCAAGCGTCCTTGAGGGGCTTAGGGGCTGGTGGGTTGCACACTGCCAAGGGCTCCAGCAGTGAAAGCTCTGTCAGAGGGAAGCGAAGGGCAACAGCAGGGCTCCTTCAGCGGTTCCTTGGCCGCCCAGACAAAGCTCCGCACGGAGAGCACCAGGTTCCAAGGGCCCCTGGCTGGGGTTTTGCATCCCCACACTCCCAGAGGCTGACTCCCGTGGGTGCCTAGAAAGTGTGTGAGAGACGTAGGTTCCCTAGCACTCTCCTCCCCAGCAGAGACATGTGCAGGTGGTTGGGGCCTTATCCTGCGTGTCTGGGTTCCGCCCACAGCCTCAACTCAGGGGAAGCAGCCCCTGAGGCAAGACCTGCTGGAGGAGCCCTGCGCGCCCGCCTGATAGGCGAGAGCACAGCCAGCAGTGTAGCGAGCCTCCTCGGGAGAAGAGGAGGCAGCCGAGCCCAGTCAAGAGGAAAGCCCTGCTTGCACGGAGCTAAGTGGCCTCCAGTACGGCAGAGCTCTAGCTCTGCTCAGAGCCCCGATCTGGCAGAGTTTCTGGCGCGAGGCTGCTCGGCCGGGGGCTCGCCTTGCCCAGACTTGCCTTGCTTTTAGGCTCCCTCCCCAGGAAGGAGCTGTCTGAGCGAGCCTGGGAGACGCCACTGGTGCCTTCCTTGCCTCAGCTCCAATCCTGCCTTGCCTTTGCACATAGGTGCCAGGCGTCGTTGGGGAGGGCTTAGGGGTGGTGGGTTGCACACTGCCAAGGGCTTCAGCAGTGAGAGCTCTGTCAGAGGGAAGGGGAAGGGCAACTGCAGGGCTCCTCCAGCGGTTTCTAGGCCGCCTAGAATCAGCGCCGCACGAGAGCACCAGGCTCCCAGGGCCCCTGGCTGGGTTTTCAGCCCCGCACACACGGAGGCTGATTCCTTGGGTGCCCAGAAAGTGTATGACAGACGTAGGTTCCCTAGCACTCTCCTCCCCAGCAGAGACATGTGCAGGTGGTTGGGGCCTGATCCTGCGTGTCTGGGTTCCTGCCCACAGCCCCAACTCAGGGGAAGCAGCCCCTGAGGCAAGACCTGCTGGAGGAGCCCTGCGCCCCCGCCTGATAGGCGAGTGCACAGCCAGCAGGGAAGCGAGCCTCCTCGGGGGAAGAGGAGGCAGCCCAGCCCCGTCAAGTTGAAAGCCCTGCTTGCACGGAGCTAAGTGCGCCTCCAGTACGGCAGAGCTCTAGCTCTGCTCAGAGCCCCGATCTGGCAGAGTTCCTGGCGCGAGGCTGCTCTGCCGGGGCTAGCCTTGCCCAGACTTGCCTTGCTTTTAGGCTGCCTCTCCAGGAAGGAGCAGGCAGCAGGAGCCTGGGAGTCGCCACTGGCGCCTTTCTTGCCTCAGCTCCAATCCTGCCTTGCCTTTGCACTTAGGTCCCAGTCCTCCTTAAGGAGAGCTTAGGGGGCTGGTGGGTTGCACACTGCCAAGGGCTCCAGCAGTGAGAAATTCTGTCAGAGGGAAGGGAAGGGCAACTGCAGGGCTCCTCCAGCGGTTGCTTGGCCGCCCAGATTCAGCGCCACACGGAGAGCACCAGGCTCCCAGGGCCCCTGGCTGGGGTTTTCAGCCCCGCACACACGGAGGCTGATTCCTTGGGTGCCCAGAAAGTGTATGACAGACGTAGGTTCCCTAGCACTCTCCTCCCCAGCAGAGACATGTGCAGGTGTTTGGGGCCTGATCCTGCGTGTCTGGGTTCCTGCCCACAGCCCCAACTCAGGGGAAGCAGCCCCTGAGGCAAGACCTGCTGGAGGAGCCCTGCGCCCCCGCCTGATAGGCGAGTGCACAGCCAGCAGGGAAGCGAGCCTCCTCGGGGGAAGAGGAGGCAGCAAGTCCCCGTCAAGCTGAAATCCCTGCTTACACGAAGCTAAGTGCGACTCCAGTACGGCAGATCTCTAGCTCTGTTCAGAGGCCCGATCTGGCAGAGTTCCTGGCACCAAGATGCTCTGCCATAGGCGAGCCTTGCGCAGACTTGCCTTGCTTTAAGGCTCCCTCCCCAGGAAGGAGCAGGCTGTGTGAGGCTCGGAAACGCCACTGGCGCCTTCCTGGCTTCAGCTCTACCCCTGCCTTGCCTTTGCACTTAGGTCCCAAGCGTCCTTGAGGAGGGCTTAGGGGCTGGTGGGTTGCACACTGCCAAGGGCTCCAGCAGTGAAAGCTCTGTCAGAGGGAAGCGAAGGGCAACAGCAGGGCTCCTTCAGCGGTTCCTTGGCCGCCCAGACAAAGCTCCGCACGGAGAGCACCAGGTTCCAAGGGCCCCTGGCTGGGTTTTGCATCCCCACACTCCCAGAGGCTGACTCCGTGGGTGCCTAGAAAGTGTGTGAGAGACGTAGGTTCCCTAGCACTCTCCTCCCCAGCAGAGACATGTGCAGGTGGTTGGGCCTTATCCTGCGTGTCTGGGTTCCCGCCCACAGCCTCAACTCAGGGGAAGCAGCCCCTGAGGCAAGACCTGCTGGAGGAGCCCTGCGCGCCCGCCTGATAGGCGAGAGCACAGCCAGCAGTGTAGCGAGCCTCCTCGGGAGAAGAGGAGGCAGCCGAGCCCAGTCAAGAGGAAAGCCCTGCTTGCACGGAGCTAAGTGGGCCTCCAGTACGGCAGAGCTCTAGCTCTGCTCAGAGCCCCGATCTGGCAGAGTTTCTGGCGCGAGGCTGCTCGGCCGGGGGCTCGCCTTGCCCAGACTTGCCTTGCTTTTAGGCTCCCTCCCCAGGAAGGAGCTGTCTGAGCGAGCCTGGGAGACGCCACTGGTGCCTTCCTTGCCTCAGCTCCAATCCTGCCTTGCCTTTGCACATAGGTGCCAGGCGTCGTTGGGGAGGGCTTAGGGGTGGTGGGTTGCACACTGCCAAGGGCTTCAGCAGTGAGAGCTCTGTCAGAGGGAAGGGAAGGGCAACTGCAGGGCTCCTCCAGCGGTTTCTAGGCCGCCTAGAATCAGCGCCGCACCGAGAGCACCAGGCTCCCAGGGCCCCTGGCTGGGGTTTTCAGCCCCGCACACACGGAGGCTGATTCCTTGGGTGCCCAGAAAGTGTATGACAGACGTAGGTTCCCTAGCACTCTCCTCCCCAGCAGAGACATGTGCAGGTGTTTGGGGCCTGATCCTGCGTGTCTGGGTTCCTGCCCACAGCCCCAACTCAGGGGAAGCAGCCCCTGAGGCAAGACCTGCTGGAGGAGCCCTGCGCCCCGCGCCTGATAGGCGAGTGCACAGCCAGCAGGGAAGCGAGCCTCCTCGGGGGAAGAGGAGGCAGCCCAGCCCCGTCAAGTTGAAAGCCCTGCTTGCACGGAGCTAAGTGCGCCTCCAGTACGGCAGAGCTCTAGCTCTGCTCAGAGCCCCGATCTGGCAGAGTTCCTGGCGCGAGGCTGCTCTGCCGGGGGCTAGCCTTGCCCAGACTTGCCTTGCTTTTAGGCTGCCTCTCCAGGAAGGAGCAGGCAGCAGGAGCCTGGGAGTCGCCACTGGCGCCTTTCTTGCCTCAGCTCCAATCCTGCCTTGCCTTTGCACTTAGGTCCCAGTCCTCCTTAAGGAGAGCTTAGGGGCTGGTGGGTTGCACACTGCCAAGGGCTCCAGCAGTGAGAATTCTGTCAGAGGGAAGGGAAGGGCAACTGCAGGGCTCCTCCAGCGGTTGCTTGGCCGCCCAGATTCAGCGCCACACGGAGAGCACCAGGCTCCCAGGGCCCCTGGCTGGGGTTTTCAGCCCCGCACACACGGAGGCTGATTCCTTGGGTGCCCAGAAAGTGTATGACAGACGTAGGTTCCCTAGCACTCTCCTCCCCAGCAGAGACATGTGCAGGTGTTTGGGGCCTGATCCTGCGTGTCTGGGTTCCTGCCCACAGCCCCAACTCAGGGGAAGCAGCCCCTGAGGCAAGACCTGCTGGAGGAGCCCTGCGCCCCCGCCTGATAGGCGAGTGCACAGCCAGCAGGGAAGCGAGCCTCCTCGGGGGAAGAGGAGGCAGCAAGTCCCCGTCAAGCTGAAATCCCTGCTTCACGAAGCTAAGTGCGACTCCAGTACGGCAGATCTCTAGCTCTGTTCAGAGGCCCGATCTGGCAGAGTTCCTGGCACCAAGATGCTCTGCCATAGGCGAGCCTTGCGCAGACTTGCCTTGCTTTAAGGCTCCCTCCCCAGGAAGGAGCAGGCTGTGTGAGGCTCGGAAACGCCACTGGCGCCTTCCTGGCTTCAGCTCTACCCCTGCCTTGCCTTTGCACTTAGGTCCCAAGCGTCCTTGAGGAGGGCTTAGGGGCTGGTGGGTTGCACACTGCCAAGGGCTCCAGCAGTGAAAGCTCTGTCAGAGGGAAGCGAAGGGCAACAGCAGGGCTCCTTCAGCGGTTCCTTGGCCGCCCAGACCTGGCT
>NW_017215309.1:0-14008 GCF_001704415.2 Capra hircus
TTCCCAGAGTCCCAGATGTCTCAGTCCATTCCAGGGAAACCTGTTTTTCCTGCACTGCCTCGACTTCAAGCCAAGATCGACTCAAACGGTGGCACGTGGGACAGCCTGTGGAAAGCCTCGTGGAAAAGCGCTCGCGGAAAGCCTCGAGGAAAGCCCTGATCACTTGATCCCGCGAAGGGAAGCGTGACACTGCTGCTACAGCTCGGAGGAAAGCGCATGTGCATGCCCACTCGAGACGAGGACTGACTCTCCTGGGGAGACTCCAGAAGTACCCCAAGATCCATGTCAGACTGGAGAGGAAGTCTCAGGTTCCGGCACCGACTCCACACAAGATCTTGGGCCCCGCATCGACGGAGAGGAATCCCGAGAGGCCCCGAGCAACTCGCATGGGGGACTGGCCTTTCCTGAGGCCACCAGAGCGGGTCCTGAGGTCCCCGTCGTAAGTCGAGAACACCTGCCGCAACTCGAGAAATCCAGGAGGTTCTCCCCTCCAGGCGAGATGAGGCCCATTTCCGCTGAGGCGTCTCGAGGGTAATCAGATCTAACATCTGGACTTCCAAGGGTCCTTCACACCCTGCTGCAACTCAAGAAGTTCCCTGACATACCCATTCTCCACTCGAGAGAAGCACGAGAGTCCCGCCCACATCCAGAGAGCCCCGTTTCCGCCTCCTTGCTCGAGAGGAGGGATCCTTTCCCTGCGTGGTCAGGAAAGAATTCCCGGCGTTCCCGTCGCATCTCAAGAGCAGGCGCTTTCCACAGGAAAGGCGAGAGGAACTCCAGTGTCATGCCACCATTCCCAGAGTCCCCAGATGTCTAGTCCATTCCAGGAAACCTGTTTTCCCTGCAGTGCCTCGAATTTCAAGCCGAGGATCGACTCATACCACGGTGGCACATGGGACAGCCATGTGGAAAGCCTCGGGGGAAAGCCTCGTGGGAAAGCCTCGAGGGAAAGCCCCTGATCCCTTGATCCACGCGAAGGTAAGCGTGACACTGCTGCTACAGCTCGGGAGGAAAGCGCACGTGCATGCCCACTCGAGACGAGGACTGACTCCCTGGGAGACTCCAGAAGTACCCAAGATCCACGTCAGCATTGGAGAGGAATGCCGGTTCCGGCACTGACTCCACACAGGTCTTAGGCCCCGGCATCGACGGAGAGGAATCCCGAGAGGCCCTAGCAACTCGCATGGTGACTGGCCTTTCCTGAGGCCACCAGAGGGTCCCTGAGGTCCCCGTCGTAAGTCGAGAGCACCTGGCCACAACTCGAGAAAATCCAGGAGGTTCTCCCCTCCAGGCGAGATGAGGCCCATTTCCGCTGAGGCGTCTCGAGGCTTAATCACACCTAACCTCTGGAACTTTCCAAAGGGTCCTTCCACACCCTTGCTGCAACTCAAGGAAGTCCCCGACATACCCGTCTCCACTCGAGAGGAAGCACGAGAGTCCCGCCCACATCCAGAGGAGCCCCGTTTCCGCCTCCTAGGCTCGAAGAGGAGGGATCACTTTCCCTGGCGTTCCGGGAAAGAATTCCCGGCGTTCCCGTCGCATCTCAAGAGCAGGCGCTCTCCACAGGAAAGGCGAGAGGAACTCCAGGGTCGTGCCACCATTCCCAGAGTCCCCCAGATGTCTCAGTCCATTCCAGGGAAACCTGTTTTCCCTGCTACTGCCTCGACTTTTCAAGCCGAGGATCGACTCACACCACGGTGGCACGTGGGACAGCCCTGTGGGGAAAGCCTCGTGGGAAAGCCCTCGAGGAAAGCCTCGAGGGAAAGCCACAGATCCCTTGATCCACGCGAAGGAAGCGTGACACTGCTGCTACAGCTCGGGAGGAAAGCGCACGTGCATGCCCCCACTCGAGACGAGGACTGACTCCCCTGGGGAGACTCCAGAAGTACCCCAAGATCCATGTCAGCACTGGAGAGGAATCCTCAGGTTCCGGCACCTGACTCCACACAAGGTCTTAGGCCCCGGCATCGACGGGAGAGGAATCCCGAGAGGCCCCGAGCAACTCGCATGGGGACTGGCCTTTCCTGAGGCCACCAGAGCGGGTCCCTGAGGTCCCCGTCGTAAGTCGAGAGCACCTGCCGCAACTCGGAGAAAATCAGGAGGTTCTCCCCTCCAGGCGAGATGAGGCCCGATTTCCGCTGAGGCGTCTCAGGCTAATCACACCTAACCTCTGGAACTTCCAAAGGGTCCTTCACACCCTTGCTGCAACTCAAGAAGTTCCCCGACATACCCGTCTCCACTCGAGAGGAAGCACGAGAGTCCCTGCCCACATCCAGAGGAGCCCCGTTTCCGCCTCCTAGCTCGAGAGGAGGGATCCTTTCCCTGCGTGGTCGGGAAAAGAATTCCCGGCGTTCCGTCGCATCTCAAGAGGAGGCGCTCTCCACAGGAAAGGCCGAGAGGAACTCCAGGGTCGTGCCACCATTCCAGAGTCCCCAGATGTCTCAGTCCATTCCAGGGAAACCTGTTTTCCCTGCACTGCCTCGACTTTCAAGCCGAGGATCGACTCACACCACCGGTGGGACAGCTGTGGGGAAAGCCTCGTGGGAAAGCCTCGTGGGAAAGCCTCGAGGGAAAGCCACAGATCCCTTGATCCACGCGAAGGGAAGCGCTGGACACTGCTGCTACAGCTTCGGGAGGAAAGCAGCACGTGCATGCCCCCACTCGAGACGAGGACTGACTCCCCTGGGGAGACTCCAGAAGTACC
Organism: Capra hircus; assembly: GCF_001704415.2. Taxonomy (NCBI): domain Eukaryota; kingdom Metazoa; phylum Chordata; class Mammalia; order Artiodactyla; family Bovidae; genus Capra; species Capra hircus. The sequence continues at coordinate 2,705 of NW_017215309.1, forward strand.
CCAAGATCCATGTCAGCACTGGAGAGGAATCCTCAGGTTCCGGCCACTGACTTCCACACAAGGTCTTAGGCCCCCACATCGACGGGAGAGGAATCCCGAGAGGCCCCGAGCAACTCGCATGGGGACTGGCCTTTCCTGAGGCCACCAGAGCGGGTCCCTGAGGTCCCCGTCGTAAGTCGAGGAGCACCTGCCGCAACTCGAGAAAAATCCAGGAGGTTCTCCCCTCCAGGCGAGATGAGGCCCATTTCCGCTTAGGCGTCTCGAGGCTATCACACCTAAACCTCTGGAACTTCCAAAGGGTCCTTCACACCCTTGCTGCAACTCAAGAAGTTCCCCGACATACCCGTCTCCACTCCGAGAGGAAGCACGAGAGGTCCCGCCCACATCCAGAGGAGCCCCGTTTCCGCCTCCTAGCTCGAGAGGAGGGATCCTTTCCCTGCGTGGTCGGGAAAGAATTTCCGGCGTTCCCGTGCGCATCTCAAGAGAGGCGCTCTCCAACAGGAAAGGCGAGAGGAACTCCAGGGTCGTGCCACCATTCCAGAGTCCCCCAGATGTCTCAGTCCATTCCAGAGGAAACCTGTTTTCCCTGCACTGCCTCGACTTTCAAGCCGAGGATCGACTCACACCACGGTGGCACGTGGGACAGCCCTGTGGGAAAGCCTCGTGGGAAAGCCTCGGGAAAGCCACAGATCCCTTGATCCACGCCGAAGGGAAGCTGACACTGCTGCTACAGCTCGGAAGGAAAGCGCACGTGCATGCCCCCACTCGAGACGAGGACTGACTCCCCTGGGAGACTCCAGAAGTACCCCAAGATCCATGTCAGCACTGGAGAGGAATCCTCAGGTTCCGGCCCGACTCCACACAAGGTCTAGGCCCCGGCATCGACGGGAGAGGAATCCGACAGGCCTGAGCAACTCGCATGGGACTGGCCTTTCCTGAGGTCCACCAGAGCGGGTCCCTGAGGTCCCCGTCGTAAGTCAGAGCACCTGCCGCAACTCGAGAAAATCCAGGAGGTTCTCCCCTCCAGGCGAGATGAGGCCCATTTCGTCTGCAGGCGTCTCGAGGCTAATCACACCTAACCTCTGGAACTTCCAAAGGGTCCTTCACACCCTTGCTGCAACTCAAGAAGTTCCCCGACATACCCGTCTCCACTCGAGAGGAAGCACGAGGTCCCGCCCACATCCAGAGGAGCTCCGTTTCTGGCCTCCATAGCTCGAGATGAGGGATCCTTTCCCTGCTTCGGTCGGAAAGAATTCCCGCGTTCCCGTCGCATCTCAAGAGGAGGCACTCTCCACAGGAAAGGCCGAGAGGAACTCCAGGGTCGTTGCCACCATTCCAAGAGTCCCCCAGATGTCTCAGTCCATTCCACAGGAACCTGTTTTCCCTGCACTGCCTCGGCTTTCAAGCACGAGGATCGACTCACACCACCGTGACACGTGGGACAGCCCTGTGGGAAAGCCTCGTGGGAAAGACTCGAGGGAAAGCCACAGATCCCTTGGTCCACGCAAGGGAAGCGTGACACTGCTGCTACAGCATGGGAGAAAAGGGCACGCTCATGCCCCCACTCGAGACGAGGCCTGACTCCCTTGTGGAGATCTCCAGAAGTACCCCAAATCCATGTCAGCACTGGAGAGGAATCCTCAGCTTCCGGCCCCGACTCCACACAAGGTCTTAGGCCCCGGCATCGACGGGAGAGAATCACGAGAGGCCCCCTAGCAACACGCCATGATGACTGTCCTTCCCTGCGGCCGCCACAGCAGGTCCCTGAAGTCCCCGTCGTAACTCGAGAGCACTTGCTGAAACTCGGGAATATCCAGGAGCCTCTCCATTCCAGGCGACATGAGGCCCATTTCCGCTGAGGCATCTCGAGACTAACCACACCTAACCTCTGGAACTTCCAAAGGGTCCTTCACACCCTTGCTGCAACTCAAGAAGTTCCCCAACATACCCGTTCCTCTTCACATTCGGCCATAATGGTGGTGTCATCTGCATATCTAAGTTGATTGATATTTCTACCGGCAATCTTGATTCCAGCTCATGTATCTTCCATCCCAGCATTTTTCAGTGATCATGTACTCTGCATAGAAGTTAAATAAACAGGGTGACAATATACAGCCTTGACATACTCCTTTTCCTTTTTGGAACCAGTCTGTTGTTCCATGTCCTGCTCTAACTGTTGCTTCCTGACCTTCATCCAGATTTCTCAAGAGGCAGGTTAGGTGGTCTGGTATTCCCATCTCTTTCAGAATTGTGGCTAAAACAACAGTATAAGGACCTTTCCGATGTCAGGCCAAGGAATTGTGTTTCCAGTCATTGAGCCACACCTGATCACTGAGCACAAATTCATGAATCTGTTCCTCAAGGGGGAATGATATTCTTTTTTATACAAACTTAGTTACCTGATTTATTACCTTACCTAATTGTTCCATCTGCTGTGAAATCCCACCCCCTTACTTGTGGCAAATCTGCTAACACCTGCCTCACTGTGGGAGGGGGTCTCCCATAGAAAATTTCATAAGGACAACAAACTATGGGAACGTGCGGTTACCCGTAATATGAGTAAGTCTGCCGGAAGCAAGCCCATCCATGTACAGTCAGTCTCTATGATCCATTTTGAAAGTGTCTCTTCAAGAGTTTGGTTGTTTCTTTCCACCATTCCAGAACACTGGGGCCTATATGCTGTATGTAATTTCCACTGATATTTAGAGCTTCACATACCTGTTAATTAACGCGGCTACAAAGACAGGGCCATTGTCGGATTCTATACTGGTTGGAAACCCAAGTCTGGGAATTATTTCTCAAATCAGCGAGCTACTTCGTTTTCTTTTTCAGATCAGGTAGGGAAGGCCTCTGCCCAACCGGAGAAGGTACCTACTATTCTAGTAAGTCATGATAACAGGTGACTGCCTTTGCTTCCCCGAAGGACACTCGCTTTCCCTGCATCCTGAGAACTCCACGTCTCAGCCAGTTGGAAAAGCGCTTCTTGGAGGTCATTATTCAGGGGCAATTTCCCCTGGAGCCCGGGGCCATAGGGAGCGGCTCCACACTCCCAGGGAAAGGCAGAGCCACAGCCACACATCTGTCCCATCCCCTTTGCTCTGTAGGAGAGCTCTAGTGAGCCTAGGTCTGTCAGGAAAATTCTTGGCTCCTATGGGGACACATTCTATGTGTGAAACTGCATCCAGGACCTAGGGGCCACAGGGCGCCTGTTTCTCTCGGGGGCGGAGGGGTGGGGGGCCTGAAGCAGTGCGGCCCAGCAACAGCTTCCACATCCATCCAATTGCTCTTTTCTTACCTCTGATAGAACTAGCTTTGTTCCAGCCTTTGGCCAATTTGGAGGCAAGCGGGCCCCACTTCCTCCCCAAGGAGGCATGGGACCTACTTTGAGTGGAAAGGCCCCTCACGGAGCTGAACCCAGGAAGGCACCCAGTCATGTCTGACACATTCCTGCATCCTGCTTCTTCATGAGCAATACCGCTATAAGCTAGGAATGTCTTTCCAAGGCTCAGAAAGGACAGGGGAGATGCATGGTGCTGCCTCTGGAATTTCGGTCCTCTGAGCAGACCTGGAGGTCTCCCCTTGAAGGAGCTAACCAGTTTCTTCCAAATACAGGCTTGCAAACACACACTGGGTGGCTGCCTCTTCTTCCCTGAAGGACGATCACTTTCCCCGCATCCTGTGAACTCTGCATCCCAGCCTGCTGGAAAAGCGCTTCTTGGAGGTCATTTTTCAGGGACAATTTTCCCTGGAGCCCGGGGCCGTAGGGAGGGCCCCATGCTCGCTGGGAAAGGCAGAGTCACATCCACAGTCTGTTCTACCCCTTTTGCCCTGTGGGAGAGCTCTAGTGAGCCTAGGTCTGTCAGGAAAATTCTTGGCTCCTATGGGGACACACCCTGTGTGTTAACCTGCATATCGGACCTAGGGGCCACAGGGCGCCTGTTCCTCTCGGGGGGACCCTGAAGTGGTGCGGCCCAGCAACAGCCTGAAGATCCATCCGATTGCTCTTTTCTTCCTTCTGATAGAGCTAGCTTTGCTTCTCGCTTTGGCATTTCGGAAGCCAGGGGGAGCCCCACCGCTGTTGTCCTGGGGTCTATTGGAGGTACCGGGTCTATTGGACCCCAGCATGGCACCCGACCCCCTCAGACACACTCCCGCAGCCTCCTTCCCCATGGGCAGGACTGTTCTGACCTAGGAATGTGTTCCCAAGGCTCAGAAAATGCAGGGAGACACACGGCCCTGACTCTGGAACTGAGGCCGTTGGAGCAGGCCTGGAGGTCTGACGTCTGAGACGCCAAACACTTGCTGCAAGATACAGGTGTGAAAACACACTCTCTGGGGCTGCCTTTCCTTCCTCCAAGGAAGATAGCTTTTCCAGTCTCCTCCGTGCTGAGTCATACAAGGCTGGAAAGGTCTGGCTTAGAGGGCATTTCTCAGCGGCAATGGCCCCTGAGGCCCTGCACCCAGGGAGGGATCCTACCCTCCCAGGGGAAGTCAAAGCAACCTCCAAACAGCTGTTCTCTCATGTTTCCTCTGCAGGAGGGAGCTAGTGAGCCCAGGTCTGTCTGGAACGTTCTTGGATCCTGCGGGGAAATCATCCTGGGAGCCCACCTGGATACCAGTCGTAGGGGCTAAAATTCGCATTTTCCTTCCTTGGAGCCCTAACGCAGTACAGCCTAGCAACTGCTTGAAAATCCATCCTGTTGCTGTTTTCTTCCCTCTGACAGAGCGAGCTTTGCTCCCCATTTTGGGATTTCAGAAGCAAGGTGGTGGCCTGCAACTCCTTGCCTGGGGTCCATTGGAGGTGCAAGGTGCCCTCGACCAGGTGACCCCAGCATGACACCTGGCCCCCTCAGACACACTCCCGCAGCCTGCTTCCCCATGGGCAGGACTGCTCTCACCTAGGAATGTGTTTGCAAGGCCAGGAAACTGCAGGGAGACACAAGGCCCTGATTCTGGAATTGAGTCTGTTGGAACAGGCCTGCAGGTCTTCTGTCTAACAAGCCAAACACTTGCTGCAAGATACAGGCCTGAAAACACACTCTTGGGCTGCCTTTCCTTCCTCCAAGGAAGAGAGTTTTCTCAGCCTCCTGTGGGCTGAGAGTCACACAGGGCTGAAAAGCACTTGCTGGGAGATTATTTTTCATTGGCCATGGCCCCTGAGGCCCTGTGCTCAGGGAGGGCTCCCTCCCTCCCAGGGAAAGTCAAAGGAAGCTCCAAACGGCTGTTCAATCATGTTTCTGAGAGAGTCATTGCCAAGGCAGGTTTCTAAGAAGTTCAAGGGTCCCCAAGGAGAGAGGGGTCTAGAATTCTCAAGGAGGAAGAAAGGACAAACTGTTTTTCCCTCTACATTCCTTAGGATTATATAACAATCATGCATCCTTCTTGAGGACGGTCTCTGGAAAAAACCTTCTGGCTAATCCTGTTATCTTAAAATGTCAATTATGGGAGTAGGTCTAGTGAGTCTTTACAACCTCCAGACATTCTTTTGTTCGTTGTCATAACTTATTGGAGAGTATATAACTCCATTACTAACACTAGCAAGGGGGTACGCTTTCTGCCCCTTGTGATGTCTCTGTCAGAAGCTTTCTCTATCTCCTTTATCCTTTAATAAAACTCTATTGCACAAAAGCTCTGAGCAATCAAGCCTCGTCTTGGGCCCTGGATTGAATTCTTCTCCTCCATAAGCCAAGAATCCCAGCATCTTTTCGTGGTTCAGCAACAATATTTCATTTCCTCTGCAGGAGAGAGCTAGTGAGCTTAGGTCTGTCTGGAACATTCTTGGATCCTGTGGGGAAAATATCCTGTGCACACATCTGGATACTGGGCCTAGAGGCCAAAATTCGCATTTCTTTCCCGGGGAGCCCTAACGTGGTGTGACTTAGCAACTGCTTGAAAATCCATCCCATTGCTGTTTTCCTCCTTCTGACAGAGCTAGCTTTGTTCCCTGCTTTGGGATATCTCAACCGAAGGGCCGGTCCATAGCTACTCGCCTGGGGCCCATTGGATGTGCAAGGTGCCCTCGACTAGGTGACCCTAGCATGGCACTCAGCCCGCTCAGACACACTCCCGAGGCTTCTTTCTCATGGGAAGCACTGCTCCAACCTAGGAATGTGTCTGCAATGCTTGGAAAGTGCAGTGAGACACACAGCCCTGACTCTGGCAATTGAGGCCCTCAGAGCAAGCCTGCAGCTCTGATGTCTGAGAAGCAAAACACTTGCTGCAAAGAGAGGCCTGAAAACACACTCTCTGTGGATGACTTTCCTTCCTCTAAGGAAGATAGTTTTCCCAGTCTCCTGCTTCCTGAATGTCACACAGCTGGAATGCGCTTGCTTGGAGGTCGTGATTCAGTGGCAGTGACCCCTGAGGCCCTTTGCCCAGGGAGGGCTCCCACACTCACAGGCAAATCAAAGCAACTTCCAAGTGAGTCAGCTCTTCACATCAAGTGGCCAAAGTATTGGAGTTTCAGGTTCAGTATTAGTCCTTCCAATGTATATTCAGACCTGATTTCCTTTAGGATGGAGTGGTTGCGTCTCCTTGTAGTCTAAGCGACCTACAAGCATCTTCTCCAACACCACAGTTCAAAAGCATCCAATTTTCAGCTGTCACTTTCTTTATAGTACATCTTTCATATCCATCCATGACATATGGAAAAACCATAGCCTTGACTGGATGGATCTTTGTTGGCAAAGCAACGTCTCGGCTTTTTAATATGCTGTCGAGTTTGGTCATCACTTTTCTTCCAAGTCATAAATATGTTTTAAGTTCATGGAGGCAGCCATCACCTGCAGTGATTTCCAAGCCCCCCAAAATAGTCTGCTGCTGTTTCCAATGTTTTCCCATCTATTTGCCATGAAGTGATGAGACTGGATGCAATGATTTTAGTTTTCTGAATGCTGAGCTTTAAGCTAACTTTTTCACTCTCCTCTTTCACTTTCATCAGGAGACTCTTTAGTTCTTCTTCACTTTCTGCCATAAGGGTGGTGTCATCTGCATATCTGAGATTCTTGATATTTCTCCCAGCAATCTGGATTCCAGCGTGTGCTTCCTCCAGCCCAGTGTTTCTCATGATGTACTCTGCATATAAGTTAAATAAGCAGGGTGACAATATACAGCCTTGACATATTCCTTTTCCTATTTAGAACCAGTCTGTTGTTCCATGTCCAGTTCGAACTGTTTCTTCCTGACCTGCATACAGGTTTCTCAAGAGACAGGTCAGGTGGTCTGGTATTCCCATCTCTTTCAGAATTTTTCCCAGTTTATTGTGATCCACACAGTCAAAGGCTTTGGCATAGTCAATAAAGCAGAAATAGATGTTTTTTTTTCTGGAACTCTCTTGCTTTTTCAATGATCCAGTGGATGTTGGCAGTTTGATCTCTGGTTTCTCTGCATTTTTTAAATCCCTCTTGAACATTTGGAAGTTCACAGTTCATGTGAACTTGGAGAATTTTGAGCATTACTTTACTAGTGTGTGAGATGAGTGCAATTGTGCAGCAGCTTGAATATTCTTTGTCATTGCCTTTCTTTGGGATTGGAATGAAAACTGACCTAATGACTAGATGTTTTCAATTGCATATGCTGAAAGAACTGGCTGTGCAGTTTTGAAGAAAAAAAAATCATTTTAACCCATTTTCTCTGAAGTGCAAGGCATATCATGGCCATCCCTGAATCATAAAGTCACCTTTTCTTTATGTAGTCATAGTTTCATGCCTAAATTATAGGCCAACTCGTGCTCAAATTGACTCTGATGTCAGGGGCAGATCAACTAATAAAAAGCTTGGATTGTCCCTCTGGAGGAAAGTGAGATCTTGGTCCCACGAGAAGAATCTGAAGGGTTAAGGGAACTTGCAAGAGTGGGGAAAGCTTAGTCCATCCTACATGTACCAAAATCTTAAATAAGGCTTATTTACTTTACCGAAGTAAAAAAACAGATGATGAAAACAATTATAAATCAATGAAAGGTAAAGAAACTCATAGTCTGTTATCAAAAATTGCATTCTAAGAAAACTTTGTGCTCTTAACCTAGAGAGGAGACTAAATTCCATCTGGTACCAGCTTACCAGAAGACAAACAAACAAACAAACAAATTATCGGTAAGCTTAAAAAAGTATATTCCATATATCTTGAAGTAGCAGTATTTCTGCAAAGGCATCAGTGTGAAACCATAGAGGACATGGTTAAAACCTGATTAAATAGAAATTGACAATGTAATCTGGTCACTGCTGCGACTTGAAATGCTTTAATATGATAACTGGAATTATAACTGACAGCATTTGACCAGGACATATCAGATTTTCACGGATGTCACATAATTTCTAGGATATCTATATTAGGAACTGAAGGAATCTTTGAACCTAGGAAAGAAAACAACAGTCTCAAAGGCCCTTGCTGAATCATCTATCAGCAAGGAATGTCTTTGCAAGGATCGCAAAGTGAAGGGAAAATACACCGACCTGCCTCTGCAACTTCGGTCCTCTGAGCAGATCTGGAGGTCTCCCTTTGTATAAGCTAACCTGTTCCTTCCAAATAGAGGTTTGCAACACAAAACAAGTGGCCGCCTATTCTTCCCCGAAGGAGGCTCTCTTTCCCCACATCCTGCGAACTCCCTTTCCCAGCCTCCTGGAAAAGCGCTTCTTGCAGTTCCTTTCAGAAAATCCTATGGACGGAGAAGCCTGGTAGGCTGCAGTCCGTGGGGTCGCTGAGGGTCGGACACGACTGAGCGACTGCACTTTCATTTTCACTTTCATGCATTGGAGAAGGCAATGGCAACCCACTTACTGTTCTTGCCTGGAGAATCCCAGGGACGGGGGAGCCTAGTGGGCTACCGTCTATGGCGTCGCACAGAGTCGAACACGACTGAAGCAACTTAGCAGCAGCAGCAGCAGCAGTTCCTTTCTTAGGGGCAGTTATCCCTGAGATTGGGACCTGGAAAGGCAGAGCCACCTCCACACACACGTCTTTTCTGTCCCCTTTCCTCTGGAGGAGAGCTCTAGTGAGCCTAGGTCTGTCAGGAAAATTCTTGGCTTTGACGGGATCACACCGCGTGTGTGAACCTGCATACCCGACCTAGGGGCCACAGGGCACCTGTTTTGCTCGAGTGGGTCCTGGAGGGGTGCAGCATAGCAAGAGCTTAAAAATCCATCCAATTTGTCTTTTTTTTTACCTCGGAGAGAACGAGTTTGCTCCACCTCCACCCTTTGGCAGTGTGGAGGGAAGAGGGCACCACCCTCTCCCAAAGGGGACATAGGGCCTACCAGGAGAGAAAGGCCCCTTGAGGAGCTGAGCCCAGGTAGGCAGCCAGTGATGTCAAGCACACTCCCGCTGCTTGCTTCTTCATGGGCACTCCCACGATCTGCTAGGAATGTCTTTGCAAGGATCTCAAAGGGAAGGGGAGATACATGGCCCTGTCTCTGGAACTTCAGTCCTCTGAGCAGATCTGGAGGTCTTGAGTTGTATAAGCAAACCTGTTCCTTCCAAATAGAGGCTTGCAAAACACACCCCCGGTGGTTGCCTCTTCTTCCCCGAAGAAGTCTTTCTTTCCCCACATGCTGCGAACTCCCTGTCCCAACCTCCAAGAATAGCGCTTCTTGCCATTCCTTTCTTAGAGGCAGTTATCCCTGAGCTTGGGGCCGTAGGGAGTAGCCCCACACTCACAGGGAAAGGCAAAGACTCCTCCATACATCTCCTCTATCCCCTTTGCTCTGGAGGAGAGCTCTAGTGAGCCTAGGTCTTTCAGGAAAATTCTTGGCTTGGACAGGATCTCACCCTGTTGTGAACCTGCATACCCAACCAGGGGCCACAGAGCACCTGTTTCAGTAAAGTGGGCCCTGAAAGGGTGCAGCCTAGCAAGAGCTTGAAAATCCATTCAATTGCTGTTTTTGTACCTCTGACAGGAGCGAGCTTGGGCTCCACCCTTTGGCAGTGAGGAGAAAAGAGGCATGACACCCTCCCCAAGGGACATGGGGCCTACTTCGAGAGGAAAGGCCCCTTGTGGAGTTGAGGCCAGGAAGGCACACAGTCGTGTCAAACACACTCCCACTGCTTGCTTTCTTCAGGGCACTCCCGCTATCAGCTAGGAATGTCTTTGCAATGATCACAAAGGGAAGGGGAGATACAGGGCCCTGCTTCTGGACCTCCGGTGCTCTGAGCAAATCTCGAGGTCTCCCGTTGTTGGTCAAGGTCAAGGGTCAAGTTCAAGTTCAAGTTCACAGTTCAAGTTTCAAGGTTCAAGGTCAAAGTCAGTTCAAGGTCAGTCAAGGTCAAGTTCAGTCAAGGTTCAAGGTCAAGTTCAAGTGTCAAGGAAGTTCAAGTTCAAGGTCAAGGTTCAAGTTCAAGGTCAAGTTCAAGTCAAGTCAAGATTCAAGTCAAGGCAAGGTCAAACTAGAGGTAAGCAAGGTCAAGTCAAAGGTCAAGGGCAAGTTCCAAGCCCAAGGCCAAGGCAAGGCAAGGGCGCAACGCCAAGGGCAAGGCCAAGGCCCAGGCCAAGGCAAAGGCCAAGGCCACCAAAGCGAAGCCCAAACCCCGTAACGCCTGACAAAAGGCAGAAAGCCACTAGGCCCCTGTGCAGAGGAAGCCACTGAAGGCAGCAAGGCCACAGAGCTCCCCGACTCCCATTCCCACAGGAAGATGTGAGGATAAAGGCCTCATCCAGCACAGCACCCGCTCCCACCACCCCCCAACCCCGGCCCGCCCCCGCGCAGCGCCCCCTGAAACAACACTGTCTTCCCAGAAAAGAGAACGGAGAAGCCATGTGTGTGCCAAAGGAGCAAGATGAACGAACGATGCCACGCCCTCCGAATTTGGGCACACCTGACGCCTCGGAACCCCGGGCCCGGCCGATGGGTCCGCCGTTCTCGGCGGGAGGGGGTCGACACGTTGGCCGAGAGCCCTTGCCCAGGCCACCCGCAAATCCCCTGAGATGTGATCCGACCACAGGGACCGGGCAAACGTACCGCTTGAGGTGCTGGAGGAGCCGGACGAAGCCATGGTGGGAGAGGCACACGGGCACGCTGCAGACTGCTGGCCGAGTGGGCGGGGACCCAGCAGCTCAGGACTCTGGAGAGCGGAGGCGGCTCCGCCACCATTGACGTCAATAGGGTTTGGGTGGGTAGATGGAGGGGGCGCCCCCTGGCCTCTTTCCAAGCAGAGACCCTGGACGGAGTCCCGTGGAGCGAGTGGGCTTTTCCGGGCACGGCTGTGCCCTGGACCGCCAAGATCCCGTTGGGGTGGGCGGCAGTTCGGGGGCTTTGGTTTGTGGCCCTCCCTCGCAGCGGGGGTGGGATCAACCCCGGTGGATCAATCAGGGGC
>NW_017215310.1:0-14007 GCF_001704415.2 Capra hircus
GCGACCTGACTCTTGGAACTGCGAGGGCGTGGAGCAGGCCTGAGGTCTGACGTTCTGAAGCAACACTTGCTGCAGTACGTGTGAAAACCACTCTCTGGCTTGGCCTTCCTTTCCTCCAAGGAAGAGGCTTTCAGTCTCTTCCGCTGCTGAGTCTCGAAGGCTGAAAGGTCTGCTTAGGAGGGCATTTGCTCAGCGTTCAATGCCCCTGAGGCCTGCACCACGGAGAGGGTCCTACCCTCCCAGGGGAAGTCAAAGCAACTGCAAACAGCTGGTTCTCTCATGTTTCCTCTGCAGCGAGGGTAGTAGCCAGGTCTGTCTGAACGTTCTTGATTCTGGGAAATGTATTCCTGGAGCCCACTGGTACCGTCGAGGGCTAAATTCGCATTTTCTGCCTTGGAGCGCTATCGCCAGGTACGAGCCTGCAACTGCTTCGAAGATCCATCCTTTGATGTTTCTTCCTCTGACAGAGCGAGCTTTGCTTCCCTTGGGTTCAGAAGCAGGTGGTGGCCTGCAACTCTTGCCTGGGGTCATTGGAGCCGTGCAGGTTGGCCTGTGACTGGTGACCCAGCAATGAAACCTGCGCCCCTCAGACACCACTCCCAGCATGCTCTCCCGGATGGCAGGAGCGCTTCACTGTAGGATGTGTTTGCAAGTCAGGAAACTGCCAGGGAGCACAGGCCTTGTTCTGGAATTGATCGTTGGAACAGGCTGGCAGGTCTTCTGCTCTAGAAGCAAACCTTGCTGCAAGTCAGGCCTGAACCACTTGGGCTGCCTTTCCTTCCGGTCCAAGGAAGAGGAGTTTCTCGAGCCTCCTGTGGCTGAGAGTCACACAGGGTGAAGACTTGCTGGCGTGGATGTATTTTTTCATTGGCCATGGCCCCTGAGGCCCTGGTCATGGAGGGGCTCCCTCCCTTCCAGGAAAGTCAAAGGAAGCTCCAACGCTGTCAATCATGTTTCTGAAGAGAGTCATTGCCAGCAGTTTTAGAAGTTCAAGGGTCCAAGGAGAGGGAGGGGCTCTTAGAATTCTCAAGGAGGGGAAGAAAGGACAAACTGTTTTCCCTCTACATTCCTTGGGATTATATAACAATCATGCATCCTTCTTGAGGACGGTCTCTGGAAAAAACCTTCTGGCTAATCCTGTTATCTTAAAATGTAAATTATGGGAGTAGGTCTAGTGAGTCTTTACAACTCCACATTCTTTTGTTCGTTGTCATAACTTATTGGAGAGTATATAACTCCATTACTAACACTAGCAACTTTTCTGCCCCTTGTGATGTCTCTGTCAGAAGCTTTCTCTATCTCCTTTATCCTTTTTAAATAAAACTCTATTGCACAAAAGCTCTGAGCAATCAAGCCTCGTCTTGGGCCCTGGATTGAATTCTTCTCCTCCATAAGCAAAAATCCCAGCATCTTTTGGTGTTCAGCAACAATATTTCATTTCCTCTGCAGGAGAGAGCTAGTGAGCTTAGGTCTGTCTGGAACATTCTTGGATCCTGTGGGAAAATATCCTGTGCACACATCTGGATACTGGGCCTAGAGGCCAAAACTCGCATTTCTTTCCCGGGGAGCCCTAACGTGGTGTGACTTAGCAACTGCTTGAAAATCCATCCCATTTGCTGTTTTCCTCCTTCTGACAGAGCTAGCTTTTGTTCCTGCTTTGGGATATCTCAACCGAAGGGCCGGTCCATAGCTACTCGCCTGGGGCCCATTGGATGTGCAAGGTGCCCTCGACTAGGTGACCTAGCATGGCACTCAGCCCGCTCAAGACACACTCCGAGGCTCTTTCTCATGGGAAGCACTGCTCCAACCTAGAATGTGTCTGCAATGCTTGGAAAGTGCAGTGAGACACACAGCCCTGACTCTGCAATTGAGGCCCTCAGAGCAAGCCTGCAGCTCTGATGTCTGAGAAGCAAAACACTTGCTGCAAAGAGAGGCCTGAAAACACACTCTCTGTGGATGACTTTCCTTCCTCTAAGGAAGATAGTTTTCCCAGTCTCCTGCTTCCTGAATGTCACACAGCTGGAATGCGCTTGCTTGGATGTCGTGATTCAGTGGCAGTGACCCCTGAGGTCCTTTGCCCAGGGAGGGCTCCCACACTCACAGGCAAATCAAAGCAACTTCCAAGTGAGTCAGCTCTTCACATCAAGTGGCCAAAGTATTGGAGTTTCAGGTTCAGTATTAGTCCTTCCAATGTATATTCAGACCTGATTTCCTTTAGGATGGAGTGGTTGCATCTCCTTGTAGTCTAAGCGACCTACAAGCATCTTCTCCAACACCACAGTTCAAAAGCATCCAATTTTCAGCTGTCACTTTCTTTATAATACATCTTTCATATCCATCCATGACATATGGAAAAACCATAGCCTTGACTGGATGGATCTTTGTTGGCAAAGCAACGTCTCGGCTTTTTAATATGCTGTCGAGTTTGGTCATCACTTTTCTTCCAAGTCATAAATATGTTTTAAGTTCATGGAGGCAGCCATCACCTGCAGTGATTTCCAAGCCCCCCAAAATAGTCTGCTGCTGTTTCCAATGTTTTCCCATCTATTTGCCATGAAGTGATGAGACTGGATGCAATGATTTTACGTTTTCTGAATGCTGAGCTTTAAGCTAACTTTTTCACTCTCCTCTTTCACTTTCATCAGGAGACTCTTTAGTTCTTCTTCACTTTCTGCCATAAGGGTGGTGTCATCTGCATATCTGAGATTCTTGATATTTCTCCCAGCAATCTGGATTCCAGCGTGTGCTTCCTCCAGCCCAGTGTTTCTCATGATGTACTCTGCATATAAGTTAAATAAGCAGGGTGACAATATACAGCCTTGACTTATTCCTTTTCCTATTTAGAACCAGTCTGTTGTTCCATGTCCAGTTCGAACTGTTTCTTCCTGACCTGCATACAGGTTTCTCAAGAGACAGGTCAGGTGGTCTGGTATTCCCATCTCTTTCAGAATTTTTCCCAGTTTATTGTGATCCACACAGTCAAAGGCTTTGGCATAGTCAATAAAGCAGAAATAGATGTGTTTTTTTTTCTGGAACTCTCTTGCTTTTTCAATGATCCAGTGGATGTTGGCAGTTTGATCTCTGGTTTCTCTGCATTTTTTAAATCCCTCTTGAACATTTGGAAGTTCACAGTTCATGTGAACTTGGAGAATTTTGAGCATTACTTTACTAGTGTGTGAGATGAGTGCAATTGTGCAGCAGCTTGAATATTCTTTGTCATTGCCTTTCTTTGGGATTGGAATGAAAACTGACCTAATGACTAGATGTTTTCAATTGCATATGCTGAAAGAACTGGCTGTGCAGTTTTGAAGAAAAAAAAATCATTTTAACCCATTTTCTCTGAAGTGCAAGGCATATCATGGCCATCCCTGAATCATAAAGTCACCTTTTCTTTATGTAGTCATAGTTTCATGCCTAAATTATAGGCCAACTCGTGCTCAAATTGACTCTGATGTCAGGGGCAGATCAACGAATAAAAAGCTTGGATTGTCCCTCTGGAGGAAAGTGAGATCTTGGTCCCACGAGAAGAATCTGAAGGGTTAAGGGAACTTGCAAGAGTGGGGAAAGCTTAGTCCATCCTACATGTACCAAAATCTTAAATAAGGCTTATTTACTTTACCGAAGTAAAAAAACAGATGATGAAAATAATTGTAAATCAATGAAAGGTAAAGAAACTCATAGTCTGTTATCAAAAATTGCATTCTAAGAAAACTTTGTGCTCTTAACCTAGAGAGGAGACTAAATTCCATCTGGAACCAGCTTACCAGAAGACAAACAAACAAAGAAACAAACAAACAAATTATCGGTAAGCTTAAAAAAAGTATATTCCATATATCTTGAAGTAGCAGTATTTCTGCAAAGGCATCAGTGTGAAACCATAGAGGACATGGTTAAAACCTGATTAAATAGAAATTGACAATGTAATCTGGTCACTGCTGCGACTTGCAATGCTTTAATATGATAACTGGAATTATAACTGACAGCATTTGACCAGGACATATCAGATTTTCACGGATGTCACATAATTTCTAGGATATCTATATTAGGAACTGAAGGAATCTTTGAACCTAGGAAAGAAAACAACAGTCTCAAAGGCCCTTGCTGAATCATCTATCAGCAAGGAATGTCTTTGCAAGGATCGCAAAGTGAAGGGAAAATACACATAACCTGCCTCTGCAACTTCGGTCCTCTGAGCAGATCTGGAGGTCTCCCTTTGTATAAGCTAACCTGTTCCTTCCAAATAGAGGTTTGCAACACAAAACAAGTGGCCGCCTATTCTTCCCCGAAGGAGGCTCTCTTTCCCCACATCCTGCGAACTCCCTTTCCCAGCCTCCTGGAAAAGCGCTTCTTGCAGTTCCTTTCAGAAAATCCTATGGACGGAGAAGCCTGGTAGGCTGCAGTCCGTGGGGTCGCTGAGGGTCGGACACGACTGAGCGACTGCACTTTCATTTTCACTTTCATGCATTGGAGAAGGCAATGGCAACCCACTTACTGTTCTTGCCTGGAGAATCCCAGGGACGGGGGAGCCTAGTGGGCTACCGTCTATGGCGTCGCACAGAGTCGAACACGACTGAAGCAACTTAGCAGCAGCAGCAGCAGCAGCAGTTCCTTTCTTAGGGGCAGTTATCCCTGAGATTGGGACCTGGAAAGGCAGAGCCACCTCCACACACACGTCTTTTCTGTCCCCTTTCCTCTGGAGGAGAGCTCTAGTGAGCCTAGGTCTGTCAGGAAAATTCTTGGCTTTGACGGGATCACACCCGGTGTGTGAACCTGCATACCCGACCTAGGGGCCACAGGGCACCTGCTTTTGCTCGAGTGGGTCCTGGAGGGGTGCAGCATAGCAAGAGCTTAAAAATCCATCCAATTTGTCTTTTTTTTTTTACCTCGGAGAGAACGAGTTTGCTCCACCTCCACCCTTTGGCAGTGTAGAGGGAAGAGGGCACCACCCTCTCCCAAAGGGGACATAGGGCCTACCAGGAGAGAAAGGCCCCTTGAGGAGCTGAGCCCAGGTAGGCAGCCAGTGATGTCAAGCACACTCCCGCTGCTTGCTTCTTCATGGGCACTCCCACGATCTGCTAGGAATGTCTTTGCAAGGATCTCAAAGGGAAGGGGAGATACATGGCCGTGTCTCTGGAACTTCAGTCCTCTGAGCAGATCTGGAGGTCTTGACTTGTATAAGCAAACCTGTTCCTTCCAAATAGAGGCTTGCAAACACACCCCCGGTGGTTGCCTCTTCTTCCCCGAAGAAGTCTTTCTCTTCCCCACATGCTGCGAACTCCCTGTCCCAACCTCCAAGAATAGCGCTTCTTACCATTCCTTTCTTAGAGGCAGTTATCCCTGAGCTTGGGGCCGTAGGGAGTAGCCCCACACTCACAGGGAAAGGCAAAGTCTCCTCCATACATCTCCTCTATCCCCTTTGCTCTGGAGGAGAGCTCTAGTGAGCCTAGGTCTTTCAGGAAAATTCTTGGCTTGGACAGGATCTCACCCTGTTTGTGAACCTGCATACCCAACCAGGGGCCACAGAGCACCTGTTTCAGTAAAGTGGGCCCTGAAAGGGTGCAGCCTAGCAAGAGCTTGAAAATCCATTCAATTGCTGTTTTTGTACCTCTGACAGAGCGAGCTTGGCTCCACCCTTTGGCAGTGAGGAGAAAAGAGGCATGACACCCTCCCCAAGGGGACATGGGGCCTACTTCGAGAGGAAAGGCCCCTTGTGGAGCTGAGGCCAGGAAGGCACACAGTCGTGTCAAACATACTCCCACTGCTTGCTTCTTCAGGGGCACTCCCGCTATCAGCTAGGAATGTCATTGCAATGATCACAAAGGGAAGGGGAGATACAAGGCCCTGCTTCTGGACCTCCGGTGCTCTGAGCAAATCTCGAGGTCTCCCGTTGTTGGTCAAGGTCAAGCAAGTTCAAGTTCAAGGTCAATGGTAAGGTCAAGTTCTAGTTCAGCTCAGGCTCAAGGTCAAGGTCAAGTTCAAGGTCAAGTTCAGGGTTAAGTTCAAGGTCAAGATCAAGTTCAGTTTCAAGGTCAAGTTCAAGTTCAAGGTCAAGTTCAAGGTCAAGTGCAAGGTCAAGGTCAAGTGCAAGGTCAAGGTCAAGTTCGAGTTCAAGTTCAAGTTCAAGGTTGAGGTCAAGTTCAAGTTCAACGTCAAGGTCAAGGCCAAGTTCAAGTTCAAGGTCAAATCAAGTTCAAGGTCAAGGCCAAGTTCATGTTCAAGGTCAAGGTCAAGGGTAAAGTTCAAGTTCAAGGGCAAGGCAAGGCCAAGCCCAAGGCCAAGGCAAGGGCAAGCGCAACGCCAAGGGCACGGCCAAGGCCCAGGCCAAGGCAAAGGCCAAGGCCACCAAAGTGAAGCTCAAACCCCGTAACGCCTGACAAAAGGCAGAAGCCACTAGGCCCCTGTGCAGAGGAAGCCACTGAAGGCAGCAAGGCCAGAGAGCTCCCCGACTCCCATTCCCACAGGAAGATGTGAGGATAAAGGGCCTCATCCGAGCACAGCACCCGCTCCCACCACCCCCCAACCCCGGCCCCCGCCCCCCGCAGCACGCCCCCTGAAACAACACTGTCTTCCCAGAAAAGAGAACGGAGAAGCCATGTGTGTGCCAAAGGAGCAAGATGAACGAACGATGCCACGCCCTCCGAATTTGGGCACACCTGACGCTTCGCAACCTCGGGCCTGGCCGATGGTTCCCCGCCGTTCTCGGGCGGGAGGGGGGTCGACACGTTGGCCGAGAGCCCTTGCCCAGGCCACCCGCAAATCCCCTGAGATGTGATCCGACCCCAGGGACCGAGGGCAAACGTTCCGCTTGAGGTGCTGGAGGAGCCGGATGAAGCCATGGTGGGAGAGGCACACGGGCACGCTGCAGACTGCTGGCCGAGTGGGCGGGGACCCAGCAGCTCAGGACTCTGGAGAGCGGGAGGCGTCTCTGCCACCTTTGACGTTAATAGGGTTTGGGTGGGTAGATGCAGGGGCCACCCCTGGCCTCTTTCCAAGCAGAGACCCTGGACGGAGTCCCGTGGAGCGAGTGGGCTTCTCCTGGGCACGGCTGTGCCCTGGACCGCCAACGATCCTCGTTGGGGTAGGCGGGCAGTTCGGGGGCTTTGGTTTGTGGCCCTCCCTCGCAGTGGGGGGTGGTATCAACCCCGGGTGGATCAATCAGGGGCCCTCAGCAGTGCCAAGGGAGCTCACCGCCCAGGAAACGCCCCTAGGTCCCTTTGAATTGGCCACCAATGTCCCCTTTCCCAGCCTGCCTTGCTCTGGGATTTCCCGCCTTTTCACATTCCACAGGTCCCTGGGCCTCGACTGTCCCCCGCTGGCTCCTCCGAGGCATTCCGGGACAACAGACGCTCTCTCCAGCGCCTTCACCTAGATCCCTCACTGTCCTCGCCTCCGTTTCCCCCCTGCCCCCTCCCCAACTCCTCCGTGGGCTCTTGGCATCCTTTCCCTACAGCAGTCCCAGAGTGACACCCCTGAGGGCTTTGAGTTGCCTGGAGCCCAAGACTCCGGCCAGAGACCTGAGGGGCCGAGCGTCTGGACTGGCAGCTAATGCCATTTGGGGCTTTTCTCACGTGGAGCCTGAGGCCCGCACCTCGGCGGGCAACCCCCCAGCGTGAGTGCCCTGGAGATACCCGCCCAAGGGGACAGTGTAGCGCCTACAGTGGGGAAGGAGGTTCCTGTTTTCCCTGCACTGGTTCGACTTTCACGCTGAGGATCGACTCACACCATGGTGGCAAGGGGAATAGCCCTGTGGGAAAGCCTCATGGGAAAGACTCGAGGGAAAGCCACAGATCCCTTGATCCACGAGACGGGAAGCGTAACACTGCTGCTACCGCTCAGGAGAAAAGTGCACGTGCATGACCCCACTTGAGCCAAGGTCTGACACCACTTGGGAGACTCCAGAAGTACGCCAAGATCCATGTCAGCACTGGAGAGGAATCCTCAGATTCCGGTCCCGAATCCACACAAGGTCTTAGGCCCCTGCAAGGACGGGAGAGGAATCCTGAGAGGCCCCCTAGCAACTCGCATGGGGACTGGCCTTTCCTGAGGTCACCAGAGCGGGTCCCTGAGGTCTCCAGTGTAACTTGAGAGCACCTGCCGCAACTCGGGAAAATCCAGGAGGTTCTCCCCTCCAGGCGAGATGAGGCCCATTTCCGCTGAGGCGTCTCGAGGCTAATCACAACTAACCTCCGGAACATAGAAAGGGTCCTTCACACCCTTGCTGCAAGTCAAGAAGTTCTCTAACATACCCATCTCCACTCGAGAGGAAGGACGAGGGTCCCGCGCACATGCCAGCAGAGCCACGTTTCCGCCTCGTAGCTCTAGAAGAGGGATCCTTTCCCTTCGCCGTCGGGAAAGAATTCCCGGCGTTCCCGTCGCATCTCAAGAGGAGGCGCTCTCAACAGGAAAGACGAGAGGAACTCCAGGGCCTTGCCAGCATTCCAAGAGTCCCCCAAGATGTCTAAGTCCATTCCAGAAGAACCTGTTTTCCCTGCACTGCCTCGACGTTACGTCGAGGATTGACTCACACCACCGTGGCACGTGGGACAGCCCTGTTGGAAAGCCTCATGGGAAAGCCTCAATGGAAAGCGACAGATCCCTTGATCCACACGTCGGCAAGCCTGACACTGCTGCTACAGCTTGTGAGGAAATGGCAGGTGCATGCCCCACACGAGATGAGGACTGACTCCCCTGGTGAGACTCCAGAAGTACGGAAAGATTCATGTGAGCACTAGAGAGGCATCCTCAGGGTCTGGCCCCGACTCCACACAAGGTCTTAGGCACCGGCATCGATGGGAGAGGAATCCCTAGTGGCCCCCTGGTAACTCGCATGAGGACTGGCCTTTCCTCAGGCCACCAGAGCGGGTCCCTGAGGTCCCCATCATAACTCGAGAGCACCGGCCGCAACTGGGTAAAATCCGGGAGGTTCTCCCCTGCAGGCGAGATGAGGCCCATTTCCCCTGAGGAGTCTCGAGGCTAATCACACCTAACCTCTGGAACTTCCAAAGGGTCCTTCACACCCTTGGTGCAACTCAAGAAGTTCCCCGACAATCCCGTCTTCACTCGAGAGGAAGCACACGGGTCCCGCCCACATCCAGAGGAGCCACGTTTCCGCCTCGTAGCTCGAGATGAGGGATCCTTTCCCTGCTTCATCGAGAAAGGATTCCCGCCGATTCGCGCCGCATCTCAAGAGGAGGCGCTCTCGACAGGAAAGGCGAGGGGAACTCCAGGGTCGTGCCACCATTCCAAGAGTCCCACAGATGTCTCAGTCCATTCCTGAGGAACCTGTTTTTCTTGCACTGCCTCGATTTTCACGGGGAGGATCGACTCACACCATGGTGGCACGTGGGACAGCCCTGTTGGAAAGCCTCGTGGGAAAGCCACAGATCCTTTGTTCCTTGCGAAGGGAAGCGTCACACTGCTGCAACCTCTGGGAAGGAAATCACACGTGCATGACCCCACTCGAGCCGAGGAATGACTCCCCAGGGCAGAATCCAGAAGTACCCCTAGATGCATGTCAGCACTGGAGAGGAATCCTCAGGTTCAGAACACAACTCCACACAAGGTCTTAGGCCCTGGCATTGACGGGAGAGGAAACTTGAGAGGCCCCCTAGCAACTCGCATGGGGACTGGCCTTGCTTGAGGCAACCAGAGCGGTTCCCTGAGGTCCCTGTCGTAACTCGATAGCACCTGCCACAACTAGAGAAAATCCAGGAGGTTCTCCCCTTCAGGCGAGATGAGGCCCATTTCCGCTGCAGGCGTCTCGATCCTAATCACACCTAACCTCTGGAACTTCCAAAGGGTCCTTCACACGCTTGCCTGCAACTCAAGAAGTTCCCCGACATACCCGTCTCCACTCGAGAGGAAGCACGAGGGTCCTGCACACATCCAGAGGAGCCTGGTTTCCACCTCCTAGCTCGAGATGAGGGATTCTTTCCTGCTTCGTCTGGAAAGAATTCCCGGCTTTCTTGTCGCATCTCAAGAAGAGGCGCTCTCAACAGGAAAGGCGAGAGAAACCCCAGTGTCGTGCCACAATTCCAAGGGACGCCCCAATGTCTCAGTCGATTCCAGAGGAAATTGTTTTCCCTGCACTGCCTCTACTTTCAAGCCGAGGATCCACTCACTCCACCATGGCACGTGGGACAGCCCTGTGGGAAAACCTCATCGGAAAGCCTCGAGGGAAAGCCACAGATCCCTTGATCCACCCGAAGGGAAGGGTGACACTGCTGCTAGAGCTCAGGAGGAAAGCGCACGTGCATGCCCCGAGTCGACACGAGGTCTGACTCCCCTGGGGAGACTCCAGAAGTACCCCAAGATCCATGTCAGCACTGGAGAGCAATCCTCAGGTTCCGGCCCCAACTCCACACAAGGTCTTAGGTCCCGACATTGACGGGAGAGGAATCACGAAAGGCCCCCTTGCAACTACCATGGGCACTGGTCTTTCCTGAGGCCACTAGAGTGGGTCCTTGAGGTCCCCGTGGTAACTCGAGAGACCCTGCCCAACTCTAGAAAATCCAGGAGGTTCTCCCGTCCAGGTGAGATGAGGCCCATTTCCTCTGAGGCGTCTGGAGGCTCATCACACCAAAACTCTGGAAATTAAAAAGGGTCCTTGCTGCAAATCAAGAAGTTCCCCGACATACCCGTCTCCACTCGAGAGGAAGCACGAGAGTCCCGCCGACATCCAGAGGAGCCCCGTTTCCACCTCATAGCTCGAGAGGAGGGATCCTTTCCCTGCGAGTTCGGGAAAGAATTCCCGGCGTTCCCGTCGCATCTCAAGAGGAGGCGCTTCTCCACAGGAAAGGCGAGAGGGAATCCAGGGTCATGCCACCATTCCCAGAGTCCCCCAGATATCTCAGTCCATTCCAGGGAAACCTCTTTTCCCTGCACTGCCTCGACTTTCAAGCCGAGGATCGCCTCACACCACGCTGGCACGTGGGACAGACCTGTGGGAAAGCCTCGTGGGATAGCCTCGTGGGAAAGCCTGGAGGGAAAGCCACAGATCCCTTGAACCACGCGAAGGGAAGAGCGACACTGCTGCTACAGCTCGGAAGGAAAGCGCACGTGCATATCCACACTCGAGACGAGGACTGACTCCCATGGGGAGAATCCAGAAGTACCCCAAGATCCATGTCAGCACTGGAGAGGAATCCTCAGGTTCCGGCACCGACTCTACACAAGGTCCTAGGCCCCGGCATCGACGGGAGTGGAATCCCGAGAGGCCCTCGAGCAACTCGCAATGGGGACTGGACCTTTCCTAAGGCCACCAGAGCGTGGTCCCTGAGGTCCCCGTCTTAAGTCGAGAGCAGCCTGCCGCAACTCGAGAAAATCCAGGAGGTTCTCCCCTCCAGGCGAGATGAGGCCCATTTCCGCTGAGGCGTCTCCAGGCTAATCACACCTAACATCTGGAACTTCCAAAGGGTCCTTCACACCCTTGCTGCAACTCAAGAAGTTCCCCGACATTCCCGTCTCCACTCGAGAGGAAGCACGAGAGTCCCGCCCACATCCAGAGGAGCCCCGTTTTCCGCCTCCTAGCTCGAGAGGAGGGATCCTTTTCACTGCGTGGTCAGGAAAGAATTCCCGGCATTCCCGTCGCATCTCAAGGGGAGGCGCTCTCCACAGGAAAGGCTGAGATGAACTCCAGGGTCGTGCCACCATACCCAGAGTCCCCCAGATGTCTCAGTCCATTCCAGGGAAAACTCTTTTCCCTGCACTGCTTCGACTTTCACGCTGAGGATCGACTCACAGCACGGTGGCACGTGGGACAGCCCTGTGGGAAAGCCTCGTGGGAAAGCTTCGTGGGAAAGCCTCGAGGGAAAGCCACATATCCCTTGTTCCACGCGAAGGGAAGCGTGACACTGCTGCTACAGTCGGTGGAAAGCGCACCCGCATGCCCCCACTCGAGACGAGGACTGACTCCCCTGGGGAGACTACAGAAGTACCCCAAGATCCATGTCACCACTGGAGAGGAATCCTCAGGTTCCGGCACCGACTCCACACAAGGTCTTAGGCCGCGGCATCGACAGGATAGGAATCCCGAGAGGCCCCGAGCAATTCGCATGGGGATTGGCCTCTCCTGAGGCCACTAGAGCGGGTCCCTGAGGTCCCCATCGTAAGTCGAGAGCACCTGTCGCAACTCGAGAAAATTCCAGGGAGGTTCTCGCCTCCAGGCGAGATGAGGGCCCATTTCCGCTGAGACGTCTCGAAGCTAATCACACCTAACCTCTGGAACTTCCGAAAGGGTCCTTCACACCCTTGCTGAAACTCAAGAAGTTCCGTGACTTACCCGTCTCCACTCGAGAGGAAGCACGAGAGTCCCCCACATACAGAGGAGCCCCGTTTCGCCTCCTATGTTCGAGAAGGAGGGATTCCTTTCCCTGCGTGGTCTGGAAAAGAATTCCCGGCATTCCCGTCGCAATCTCAAGAGGAGGCGCTCTCCACAGGAAAGGCGAGAGGAACTCCAGGGTCGTGCCACCATGTCCCAGAGTCCCCAGATGTTTCAGTCCATTCCAGGGAAACGTGTTTTCCCTGCACTAGCCTCGACTTTCAAGCCGAGGATCGACTCACACCACGGTGGCATGTGGGACAGCCCTGTGGGAAAGACTCGTGGGAAAGCCTCGTGGGAAAGCCTTCGAGTGAAAGCCACAGATCCCTTGATCCACGCGAAGGGAAGCGCGACACTGCTGCTACAAGCTCGGGAGGAAAGCGCACGTGCATGTCCCCACTCGAGACGAGGACTGACTCTCCTGGGGAGACTCCAGATAGTACCCACAAGATCCATGTCAGCACTGGAGAGGAATCCTCAGGTTCCGGACACCGACTTCACACAAGTCTTAGGACCCTGCATCGACAGGAGAGGAATCCCGAGAGGCCTCCCGAGCAACTCGCATGGGGACTGGCCTTTCCTGAGGCCACCAGAGCGGGTCCCTGAGGTCCCCTTCTAAGTAGAGAGCACCTGCCGCAACTCGAGAAAATCCAAGGAACTTCTCCCCTCCAGGCACATGAGGCCCTATTTCTGCTGAGGCGTCTCGAGGCTAATCACACCTAATATCTGGAACTTCCAAAGGGTCCTTCACACCCTTGCAGCAACTCAAAGAAGTTCCCCGACATACCCGTCTCCACTCGAGAGGAAGCACGAGAGTCCCGCCCACATCCAGAGGAGCCCCGTTTCCCCCTCCATAGCTCGAGAGGAGGGATCCTTTCCCTGCGTGGTCGGGGAAAGAATTTCCTGGCGTTCCCGTCGCATCTCAAGAGGAGGCGCTCTCCACAGGAAAGGCAGAGAGGAACTCCAGGGTCAGTGCCACCATTCCCAGAGTCCCCCAGATGTCTCAGGCCATTCCAGGGAAACCTGTTTTCCTGCACTGCCTCGACTTTCAAGCTGAGATCGACTCACACCACGGTGGCACGTGGACAGCCCTGTGGGAAAGCCTCGTGGGAAGCTCGTGGAGAGAGAAAGCCACAGATCCCTTGATCCAAGTGAAGGGAGCGTGACACTGCTGCTACAGCTCGGGAGGAAAGCGCACGTGCATGCCCCACTCGAGACGAGGACTGACTCCCCTGGGGAGACTCCAGAAGTACCCCAAGATCGATGTCAGCACTAGAGAGGAATGCTCAGATTCCGGCACCAACTCCACACAAGATCTTAGGCACCGGCATCGATGCGGAAAGGAATCCTGAGAGGCCCCCCGAGCAACTGGCATGGGGACTGGCCTTTCCTGAGGCCACCAGAGCGGGTCCCTGAGGTCCCCTTCGTAAGTCAGAGCACATGCCGCAAACTCGAGAAAATCCAGGAGGTTCTCCCCTCCAGGCGAGATGAGGCCATTTCTGCTCAGGGCGTCTCGAGGTAATCACACCTAACCTCTGGAACTTCCAAAGGGTCCTTGACACCCTTGCTGCAACTCAAGAAGTTCCCCGACATACCCGTCTCCACTCGAGAGGAAGAGAGTCCCGCCACATCCAGAGGAGCCCCGTTTCCGCCTCCTAGCTCGAGAGGAGGGATCCTTTCCCTGCGTG